>NW_020200825.1:28915-75512 GCF_001531365.2 Cynara cardunculus var. scolymus
ATATTATAACATCGACTGAGATAAAAAATAAAATGAAATATTAAAAACATGATGTATCTCGCTGCATTGCGCGAGTACGCTTCTAGTATGAAAAAAAGGTGAGGTACGTGGTTTTAAGTCTGCCCAATTGTTACTGAACACCTGACTTTCTGCTTTCGCCTTTGAAGTTTTCTAGAACCGCCATGGCAACAACGATGAGTAAAATCAGCCGTCTCGCTGCCACCGGCCGTGCGTTGGCCGCCTCCTCCACCTCTCGCCGCCACTTATCTCTCCAAACGGCTTTGTTTTGCAGCAGGAATAGCACATATTCCTATGCACAACCGTCTCACTGGTTTTCATCGCTCGATAAGGTCACCGGCGGACAAAACTGCGACGGCTGGAAGGTTTGTTATTCCTCGGTCGCCTCAGCAGCTCGAGAGCTTCATGAGAAAGATTTACCACAGTCTAACAGGAATTACGTCCCTAACGACGTCGTTCTTTATCAGTACCAAGCTTGCCCTTTCTGTAACAAGGTTAAAGGTGATGCTGATCCCTGTTTTGTTTTGTGGCTAGTGACATGTTATAGTTTTATTCCATTTAGAACTAATTATGCATTTGTTACAAATCAGTGGCAGTTTTTAGAAAAATTAAGTGCATGTTTTTGGTTATGTTGAACATGACAAATTTTGTGCAATGCCTTGAACATTTTATCAACATTCATTTTAATTTAAATGCTACTTTATGCTTAATTTTTGCTTCCAACTTATTTGGAGATTTTCTTCTTCTTACAGCATTTCTTGAATATTATGATATTCCATACAAGATTGTGGAGGTCAATCCTATCAACAAGAAGGAAATTAAATGGTCTGATTACAGGAAGGTGCCAATATTGATGGTAGATGGTGAACAAATGGTCAACTCTTCAGGTTATTGACATACTTTGTCTTCATTAACTATATAGCAAAAAGCTATTTGTTTATTTATGGTTCTCCATTCCTTTTTAAATTATTCCTGAAGAAAGTATGCTTGATGTTGGCAGATATTATTGATAAAATGTTTCAAAGGATTCATCCGGATTCTATCTCTGAGGATGACGAAGCTCAAAAGTGGCGTGGGTATGATCCCTTTTTTAATATCTTGGTGCTTCTTATAGTGTTTATTCCTGCAAGTAGTCTTGTGCTAATTATGAATTTGTTTGGTGTAGATGATTGTGTCTCTACTGAATTTAATCTTGTAGAAGAGACTTAACTTTTACGGACTGAGAATTGATCTCCATGAAATTGATACATTGTTTATGATTGAAACTTTTTATTGTAGGTGGGTGGACAACCACTTGGTGCATGTCTTGTCACCAAATATATACAGAAGTCCCTCTGAGGCTCTTGAATCATTTGATTACATCACTGGTCATGGTAACTTTTTTGATAATTTGAATATATTGAGTATTGTCAAGTTACATATTATATGTTTTCTGAAAATCCTGAATTACCTGTAGGAAGAGAAACACATTGATATGTCCCTCTTTTAGCTGTTTGTACACACGTACTCTCTGACAGACACATATTTACCTATTATATATTTAAGTTTGAAAAATGAACTTTAGAACTTTATAGTTTTTTGTTAAGCTAGTTAGATCATAGGATGAAAGAGGGGAAAATATAAGCAAGGTGAGAATTTATTTTCTTTTTGTAAATCCATGATGAAAGCTATAGTCAGTAGGTACTTAGACTTTTAGGTACACTTGTTGGTCTAAGTAATCTATGCATGAGCTGAAAGAATCTACAGTGTGTTAGTTAGATGCAAGCGACATGTTCATTTGTGCAACGGATTCCTCAGAATAACAGCATATGACTTTGTAAAGATCTTCAGCGATTGGATAGTTGGAACTTGGATCTTATCTCTTCATTAATACTATTAAATGATGTTGCACACTCTTTACAGTAAACTCAAAGCCCATCCTCAACTTGTTAACACTCTGGTGGTCTTGTTTTAAGGCTCACTCTTCTATCCAGGTCCCAAATGTTGCCTCATGTAGGGTGTGTTTGGTATGTGGGACAGGGCGAGACAACAATACAAAAACTTGTTCTCCCATGTTTGGCACGACATTAGACTGGGACTAACAGGATCTGAGTGAGACAAAAATGCATTTTTCTATCCCACCAAAATAGGTGGAATGAAAATCAGGGAGATAAAGACAAGAATTGTAAAGTAGTAAACTACCCATGTCAAATTACTCAAACCTTCGGCAATTCTTTCACTTGCCTACCACACTTATGTGCCTTTTATGTCCAGACAGTCCCATTCTTGTACCAAAAGCACTCATATGCCTATTATGTTCTGCAGTTCCCGAACATTTTCATGATCATATCTGGAATATAGACATATAGAAAATGAGAACATATGGTTTTCTTTGGTGAAATTTACTTAAAGGGTAGGAAGACCCTGTTGTAAGTGTGACAACAGAAACTAGAACAGAAAGTTAATCTGCTTAGTCTTCAAGGTTCTTTTATTTCGTTATAAAGGATTGGAGCAATATTTAAGAGGTTTGTATCAGGTTAAATGCATTATCAGATACTTGCCCAGGTTATTCACCAAGTTAAGTTCAGGAACCACCAAACTGTCGATATATGATTGTAGCTGCAATATTGTAACAACACAAGCATATTTGAGGTGATGAGATCACAAGTTTGAGTCATGGAAACAACTGGTTTACAAAAAGCAAGGAAAAGGTAATGGATATGGACTTTCTTCTTCTTCCCAGTTTCCAGCCCCACATAATAGGAAATTCTGTGCACCAATATTGTTCTTTGATTCTTAATGCTCTAATAGGTAGCCATAATTGAGAAGATAAAAATAAATTCTGCTCAAGTTGTTACTTATAGGTGACCTTTATGTCAGGGATTATACTTTTGCCTAATAGCTCATCTAGATTTTGTTTTGTAGAAAACTTAGCTCTCAAGAGAATTGTGGAGAATTATGAAAGTCTCCCTTGAAGAATGCTTATTATAATGCTCAATAAGACGTCGTTTGGTGTGCAGCCAGCATATATGTGGCATAACGCTCATATAAAATGACTGAGACATATAGCTCTAATGAATATTAATCGAGCCTAAATTGATCAAACAGTGACATTTCTACTGCCAAATACATTAATTCCATGAATCATTAAGAGCCTAAGAAAGAAGATAGGGTGTGACAGTCTTTTAGTTCATGTCTATTTCTAGCAAACAAATTGGTATATTTGTTTGTAGGTACTTATTCTTGGATTTCCATTGTGAAAACATTAGGAAGGCAGATCCATTCCACAGACATCATATAAAAAATTAGGATGTTTTTTATGATGTTTGATATGATTGAAAATTGACTAAGAAATCAGAACATAAGAAAGTGATTTGGAAAAAAAACACATACAGCAATTAGAGGATATTTCTTGATTATGTTTTTGCACCGAAATTTTTTTGTCTTCTAGAAGCAACACACCATTGTCAAATACATTGTGTCTTTGCACCTTAGTAGTCCTACACATAGCCGGTACATGGGCTTATTGATGGTTTCCATTTGTTTGCTTGTTTGGTTTCAGAATCTTGATTGTGTATGTATTGGTTTTCTTGACTGGTTGTTTTATAATGAAGTTCAGCAGGTTCAGCGTTTATCATTTTGTGGCATCTCATATAGGCAACAAAGTTTAAACTTCTATGTTTTCCTAGTTTGTGTGAAAGAGGAGATAATAAACTTGTGGTGTGAATTGGGTCTTCCTAGAGCAGGTTAAGTCATTATTATCATATAAATTAAATGAAAATCACTAGACATATGCTACAATGTCTTACTTGGAAGTCCTTGCCAGAAAAACGAGAGAGAGAGAGAGAGGCGGGATTATAAACCTGTAGTGGAAATAACTTAACCTAGTAGAGCTCGCTGCTCTTCAAAACGATGAGAAGATACACAAAAGAATTGACCAAGACACCCAATTATTATAGCTTATCTTATATATAACTACTATAATTAGCACGAAAGTTAAACTGCTTGAGACAGTAGATGGACCCGCATGCTTCGCAATGAACCTCTGTATAGTCTCCTTTTAGGTTGCCACAGATGCAGTTCAGGCTGGATCGTAAATTGAATTTAAATACGAGTTTAAGACCTGCTCAAAGAATCGGTGTGCTTGGATGATACATGATCCAATCTAGACCAAACGAGCTCTGAATATCCCACATAGAGGTAGAGTCTTGGTGATACATGATACAATCGCTTAATGTGCAAGGTGTAGTAAGTCCAAGTTCTAGGTGGGTAATTTCCACATAGATAGGTTAAAGACCGGTCTAATTATGAATCTGATTAGGGATACTGGAATTTGGATGTAACGACTATAAGTGGGTCCCATGAGATTTGTCAAGGTGCTCACAAACTTCCCCGACACCCACAGTTACCATAAAAACTAATTAACCCTACTTTTGAACAAGCATTGGGACGAAACTTAACCAAAATTCAAAAAGATAATGATTCAAGATTCTGTATTATTTCAGGTAATTTCAGCTTCACTGAAAGGCTGGTTGCAAAGTACGCCGGAGCTGCAGCCATGTATTTTGTGTCAAAAAAGCTGAAGAAAAGACATAACATCACCGATGAGCGTGGAGCCTTGTACGCAGCTGCAGAGACATGGGTGGATGCCTTGAACGGCAGACAATATCTTGGTTCGTATAAATCCTTCTAATTTTCAACCTCCGTTTCCTCTAAAACTTGTTTGATTTGCAAATGGGGTTAGCCTCTAAACATATTTTTCGTACTTTCACGTTTTCTTTATTTACATAGACCTACAAAAAGATTTATCAATTACTTATTGTTATAAAATAGCCACATTTTACGAAAATGTTGTAGCTGCCTTTCGAGAAAGTTATCATGTCTGCATTTCTCTCTTTCACACTTTTCACGAGCCGGAGGTTTTCACAGAAGCATCCACTCTACTATTTTGGGTAGAGGTCAGGTCTGCCTACATTTCATCCTAGACTTCACTTTCGAGTTGAGAAACTGGGATTTACTAGGTTCGTTTGGTTTATCCTGTGTCTTTTTGTATGCGTATGTGATTGAAAAAGACGTAGAAGTACCATTGACACCTTTGTCTATTTTGCGTATAAAAAACTGAAATAAATAAAAAGATAAGTGATCAAAGCGAAATGGTTGTTAATATTGTACAGGTGGTTCGGAACCAAATTTGGGTGATCTTGTTGTGTTTGGTGTTCTGAGACCTATACGGTACCTCAAGTCCGGCAAGGATATGGTGGAGAACACGCGTATCGGCGAATGGTTCACTAGGATGGAGAACCAAATGAAGCCTCATCGTCTTCAAGAAGCGTAATCAGTCAGAATCGCTCTATATCTTTTAACTTACTTTCGGTCATTCATAAATGAGAAGCTAGAAGGGATATTTTAGGAAGTTTGATGAGGGAAAAATAATGGTGATATCTGGATTTCTTATAGTTATACCTCAGAAATCGGACACATATTAACGCATTCCTTGCTCATCGACTTCCGACCATCGTTTTCGGCCGGATCCTGTGCCGGAAATCTTGATAAGAAGTTTGATTTTCGTTTGGGTTTTGTTGATCGTTTAACGAGTTCTTTCGTGTCCGCGATTTTGCAACGTTTGAGTTAACACATGATGTTTGGAATTTCTCGTAATGATTGTTACCGGAAAATATGTGAATTTTGGATGGGAAGAGGCAGGACCGGACTTACCTAAGCTTCATTGCTCGATCGTAATGGAATAATAATTACGTTCTTAACGAGTGTCACTGTAATGTTTTATTAGTTTATGGAGTATGATCGAAGTCTTGCATTTAATAGAGAGCGGAGTTTGAATCTTGTTGGTGTCAAAATACCTGTTTTTAGCTTTTAATTGAGGTTTTTTCTTTTAGTTTTTGTTTTAAAATATAAATTTTCTTAAATATAATTATTTTTATTAAAATATTATATAAAAAATGAGTATTTTATTCTTTTCAATTAATATATTTTTATACTATGTTATAAACCAATAGTTCGTCTTCTCGGGATCCAAGTTTATAACTTTTTTGGGTAACCATCGGTTTTTGGGGCAGCTTACGTTTACCGACTAACCCCAGACGACGATTACGAATGATCTAGGGTCATTATATTATATAATAGCAAATAGTTTTTTTTTTTTTTTTTACTTTTATTTCTATTGATTACTCCTTAATACATTTAACCAAATGCCCTCTTGTTATGGTTATTAAATGTTGGTTTGACAATAATTGACTATTCGATTTTTCGGGTTGGTCTTCAGCTGTTTCTACACTATCTTAATTGAACTGAATAAGGGGTTGTTTGGCAGTTGTTGAATGGTTTGATGCAAAATGATTAAATGGTCAGAATGATTAAAAGAGTCTCATGATATAGTGCAAAATGAGATATAATTATTTGGTAATTGTTTACAATGAAATTAAGGTACTGAATGGTTAAGGAAGACCCAATACAAAATCATTCAGAGAGTTTTAGAACCATTAAGAGACATATTTTTTTTGCCAAACGAAATTCACCTCTTAACGATTCAGAATTTGCCTCTAAACGAAACTATTAAAAGGTAAACAAACAATTCCTAAGAAATCATATTATTATTAATTTTTAATTTATATGTTTATAAGTTATAATAAGAAAACATTAATCTTTTTTATATTTATATTTAGACTCTTTTTTTCTCGTTTCATCTGTTAAGTTTTAAATTTTTATTCAAAATATTAATCAACATCTTCAACAGGTTCTTTATAATTTATCTATAGAGAACCAAAAGTTAAAATCTCCAAAAAAGTTATATATTCAACTCCAACAGATTCTTTATTTTAAAGATTTCAATATATATATTATCTAATTTTATCATGTCAGTACACTTTTATAAAAAAAACTTTATATTAAATAATAATTCAATCTAACTGGTGGAATGATTAAAATAATCACTGCTCTATTTAGAAAATTCTCTAAATATGAAGGTTTTTTTTTCATTTTTCTCTATTTTAGAGAATATTATAGAGAATCTGTTGGAGCAATATAGAGAACAAAACCTCCATCTTATCTATTTTAGATAATCTGTTGGAGATGACTCCTACTTGGTAAACTATAAATTTGTCTCTATATTTTGTCAAAAATAACACTTTAACGTCTCTATAGTTTGAAATTACAATATAACTATCGAAGTTTGTGAAAACGTCCAAATGTTGTCTCTCCCTCTAACAACTGTTAAAACATTCTATTAAATATGAATTTTTTTTTCTTTTACACAATCAATATTGATTTTATGACTCTGGTCTTTATTTCTTTAATCAGATAAACCAAAAAAAAAGACAAAATGACAAAAATACCCGTCATTTAATGGATATTTTAACCTCCCTTAGGAAAGGATACCAACTCTTAATCGGTCTCACAATCAGACAGGCTTGTACCATTATACTACGAGCAGAATCTTAGTTTGAGCTTACCTTTGCACACCTTCGTTACTCTTTAGGAGGAATCCACCCCAGATAAAACTACTCATCTCATACTGCCCCCCAAAAAGATCTAGATATTTTTACAAGTACGATAGCTATTTTATAATTTCGAAACTGCAGGTAATAAGAGTTTTATTTTTGACAAACCACAGGGACCAAATTTGCAGCTTACTCTTTTTTAGTATTAATATATAGGGAAAAATTTAAAAAAACTTTCTTATTTTGAATGAGTTAAACTATTTTTTAAATGAAAAACTATAAAACTTTCTTATTTTGAACAATTAAGTCCCCGGACTATTTTTTTGAATAAAAACCATTAAACATTTTCATTTTGAATGATTAAGTCTCTAAACTATCTTTTTAAATGGAAAAATTACTAAACTTTATTATTTTGATTGATCAAGTGTCTTTCTAATAAATAGATCATTGCACATCAATAAAATTGGTTATTTACATTATTTTATAAAAAAAATAAACTAGCGTTTGTTTGAACATTTCTTTGATATATATATATATATATATATATACACACACACACTAGAAGAGTACTTGCGCAATGTTGCGAGATATATATTGATTTTAATGTTTCATTTTATTCATTTTCTCTGTCGATGCAATAAGGTTTTACGTGGTTTTATAAAATGATAATATTTTTATTTTTGAACGAAATATAAATTTGAAAAAAATGTATCAATATTAGTATTAAATTAACTATTTAAAAATTCTTTTTTTTCTATGTAATTTCTTTAGTTCAATTCTTTATTATAATTAACAAAGTAATTTATTTTTGTTTAATAATATAATTTTTATAAAGATGATAAATAAGTATTATGTTAAAACTCAATGATTATCCTAATTATATTTTAATTTTTTATATTTAAAATGAGATGTTTATCATGTATTTGATTATCTTTATCTGCAGTTAGTTACACGAACGAAAAAAATAAAGCTATAATAAGTTGTATTTATGCACAATTTACTTGTAATATTAAATTTTAAGTAATATACATCAATCAACAATACTTCATGCATAAAAAATTGTTTTTAAGATTTTTTGTCAAATGTTTTATAATATAGGATAGATAAATTAAATTATAATAAATTTTGAATTAAAAAACTATACAAAAAACGAGAATTTTTAAATTGTAAATTGATACTAATATCGATATTTTTTTTTCAAAGTTGTATGTTATCTTCAAATTTATATTTTATTCAAAAATAAAAATATTATTGTTTTTTCAAGCCATATAAAACGTATTATATTGACAGAGACAAAGAATAAAACAAAATATTAAAATCGAAATGTATCTCGTTCCATTATGCGGGGTTCCTTCTAGTATTATATTATACTTTATACTATATTATAATAGAATGATACTCACACAATGTAGCAAGATATATCTCGATTTTAATGTTTCGTTTTATTCCGTCTCTTTAGAAGTTATAATACGGTTTTTATGTGGTTTTGAGAAAAAAATAATTTTTTTATTTTTGAATAAAATATAAATTTTAAGATATCATAAAATTTCAAAAATAAATATATCAATATTAGTATCAAAATAATTATTTAAAAGTACTTGTTTTTTGTAATTTATTCAATTCAATTTAATTTAGATTTAGTAACAAAATAATTTATTTTTTATTTAATAATATAATTTTAAGGATAATAATTAAATATTCTGTTAGAACTTAATAATTATCTTAATTATATTTTAGATTTTTTATATTTAAAATGAAATGTTTATCTTGTATTTGACTATGTTTATCTGCAGCTAGTTACATGGATTCAAACATGTCCCTTTAATAAGTTATGCACAGTTTATTTATAATCTTGAATTTTAAGTAATATTTATCAATAAACAATACTTCATGCATAAAAAATAGTTTTTAAGAGTTTTTATTCAAATGTTTTATAATATATATATATATATATATATATATATATAGGAGCAATCAAATGAAAACCGCCCCCCATTTGTGTACACCATGTAAACCAATCTCATCCATCTATTTTCTTGATCAATGGTCAAAATTAGTTTAGTTTATTTTATGAAATAAAAATATATATATATATTAAAATTTTTTATTTTATAATAGCGAGAAGGGCAAAATGGTAAACCCAACTACATCTTAAACCTCATGAACCTGTTTCATGAAACATTTTCACTATTTATCATGCACCCATTTCGTGCATCTTAAACCTCATCACGTACCCATATCGTCATGCACCCATTTCATGATGCACCCATTTCATAATCATTTTCACTTACTCTATGCACCAATTTCACCATGTATGAAACCGGTTTCATCATGCACCTATTTCATAAACATTTTTACTTACTCTATGCACCAATTTCACCATGTATGAAACGGTTTCATCATGCACCAATCCCATAATTATTTTCACTTACTTCATACACCAATTTCACCATGTATGAAACTGCTTTCATGAATATTTTCTTTATTCTATTACTGATTTCATGGATTTATTACTCTAATAACTTATGATTTTCATGAATCTTGACAATAATAAATCGAAACACAATATAACAAAATCCAATTTTTAATATTATAATTTAATTAAATATTTAAATGTTACCATTTATAAAATTTATTTCATTATGTTGTCTTAATTAAGATTTATTAATAACTTTCATATTTAATAGAAAACAATGCAAATGACYAATATAYCCTTAATGATTAAATTTAATTAGAAAAAAATAAAATTTTCCTATTGATCGAAATTAATTTATACGATTTTTAAGAATTGTATGGTTTTTATTTAAACGTGACTATATAAATAAATAAATAAATAAATATATATATATATATATATATATATATATATTTTGAAGAATATAATTAACACATAATTGGTAATAACTTTTCTTTATAAAAAACAAATAAATAATATTTGTAAGTGAGTTGACTCATCATCCTTCTTCCTCGTTTTCCTGTATTTGATCATTGCTTCCTTCGAGAAGAAAACCAAACCCACACAGATTCTTTTTCATCTTCATCGTTCCATCGATCATTCAATCGCCGACCACCGCCGGCCACCATGCAACAAGGTGATTACACCTCCACAACTCCATATTATCACAATTACCCACAAAACCCTAACCCTAATCCTATCCCAGATATCCACAATCCACCCTTAACTTACGCCTCCGCCCCTCCTTTCACTTCCACCACCACCTACCATGCTCCACCCTCCGATTACTATCCTTCTTACCCTCAGCACAATCCTGATCCTCTACCTCCGACTGCCCCTTCATACTCTCCTGCCCCTCCAAACCCTAATCCACAATCCTCCCCTTTCCCCCAATTTGAACAATCGCACGCTCCTTATCAATCTCAACAACCTTTTCACCCACCTTATGATCAGCATCAGGCGGCTCCCAGTTACCCTCCTCAACCACCGGCTTCGATTCCTCCGAATCCTATCCCTTTGAACCACAGCTCAAGCTTTCAGTACTCATCGTCTCTGTATAATAATCCTAATCCGTCGTCGGTTCCTGTTCAGGGTCCGGGTCCGGTTCCGCCTGTATATGATGGTTCATATGATACTGGTTATGGTGGTGCTTATGGTAGGAGCGTCTCGGATCTAGCGGTTGGGGGTGCCGATTATTATGGGAAAAGACCGGATGTGGGGATGTCTAGGTTTGAATCAAGTGGTGGGTATGGAGGTGATGGGTATGGTGATGGTGTTTATGCCTATCAAGGGGGTAAGGTTGAGCCTTATGGTTCTAGGGGTACTGCTCCCAAGTCCTCTACCTGGAAGGAGCAGGTAATTTTTGATGATTTTGGGAGACCTATTGGTTTACCTGGTAAGGACTCACCATCGGTATCGTCTCCAAAGATTGTGAAGGCTGTCCCAAAGGCTGAGACACGGGAAGATGTTAAGGGTGGGGTACAGAAGTTCAGGGTAAAGTTGTTGGCTGAAAGTGGTGGCCAGAGCACCATGGATGTTCTTTGCCAGGTACAGAGGAACTATCTTTATGCTTTCTAGTTTATTAATCTGTGTCATATGCATGTTTGCTTGTCACTGATGGCTTTTCTGAGAGAGTTTTATGCATCATGTCATTATAGTATGGCTTATCAATGTAGTTACTCATCAGAATTCAATGTGTTGCGATGCTTTTTTCTGATGCTTGACTCGGAGTTGGTATTCATTCTTGCATGCAATTTGGATCATCTTCAAATGTTGTTTCTTAGAGCTCTAGAGAGTAGTTGGTTAGGGATGATACATTCAACTATCTTTCCCAAGAACAAAGGTATAGAAGCATACGGGAATTTCATTCTTAGATGTTCCCTTTGCCAAGAACAAAGTTGTTATTTAGCTAGTGCATTTTTAGGACTTGCCAATTCAAGTCTTGGCTTCTTTTTGCATCTTGTATCAACTTTGTGAAAGCAGACGACGATTTTTGGCTTAGGTGGTTATGAGAGTTTTATGAATCCTTGAACTAGACACATAAGAATTCTGCTCCCTATTGCTACATTTAACTTTGACGTGCAGATTAATAATAGTTTACGTGTAATTAATTGTTTAAATACCACTGCAATCACATTCAGTGTCAAGTTGTGGACCTTAAGGAACTACAACTACATTTGTTATGATTACTATAGGGTATATAGTTAATTTATCTTTAAAAAAGTCTCTTCACGAAGTAATGTTTCAATTTTTTGTGGGACATTTTCCTTGGAACTTTGAGATTGTGGGCAGGCGCCAATCGTGTTTGCCTGTTCAGAATCTGATGTTTTCTTTCCATTTAGTTATTCATGGCAACCACAATTGGAATAGCGGATGGTGTTATTATTTGTGTTCTTCACCGGCTGTGGTGTTGAATGAATGGATGGCAATTTCTGTAACAATTGACAATCTAGTAATGGGTCATTCTGAAAAATTGTACTCTTGTAAGTTATAATTTGTAAGGACTAAAAGTTCAAGTAGGCTCAGCAATGGTGGTTTGTATAAAATTGGCCATGAGACTCCATGAGATTGAGTGTTCTAAAAGACTGATTAAGGCCGTCTAGGCATAGGTGGGTGGTTGACTGTCCCAGTCAAGCCTAAGCAGACAATAAACAGCGGAAAGATTTAATCGGTCCCGAATCGATGATAAACCTTGTAATATATGATTATGCGGTGAATTGAAATACAATTCTATCTGTGAGATACTTTAATTAAAAAAACCCATATACTAAAATTTTGAAAGATTCTTGTGTGTTTTCTTTGGTCATATGATAATTGTGGAATTAGGTAAAGAAACATAAAATTCTCACAGCCACTTGTGTATAACCTTTTGATTCTCGATCTGCGAGTGTGCTGACCTACCACTATGAAGGCCTGCAACTGCACGGCGATCAAACCGCTACGACTGCTGCAGCATCTTTTTGCCTGTGATCTGCTGCTGCTCTTGCATCAGCTCTCTTTCATACCTTCTGTTTTGATTTTGAGATGCGAATAGTAATGAAGTCTTGAGAGTACAATGAAAAAGCAAAGCTGTATGGTACTGTACTGCTGGACACTTGGCACTAAAAAAGAATTGTAATTATCTATTCTTGCAATTAGTTATCAACTCTTACTTTACAAATTATTTACGAAGTCTTTGTTGCAAGTTTTTATATAATTAATTATTGACTATTAAGCCATTATTGTTAACAACAATGAACCTAGGACTCTTCATATTATTTTTGGTAATTAGTTAATTGACAACAATTATGGTTGGACAAAGCAGGCGTTAAATGCTGTAACATATATGTTGTGGGTTTTCTGGAGCATGCAATGGCGTTTATTTTACTATTTTCTACTGTCTTCTGTGTGATAATACATGATCTTTCACCTTATTTCCCAAATTATTTCTTGGTGAACTTGAATGCCATGTTTCTTCCTCAGATTGGATTGGATGGAATTCGAATGCTTGATCCCTCTACCAGTCGGACTTTGAGAATATATCCTCTTGATACAATAACAAGATGTGAAGTATGCTCCTTCCTTTCTCCTTTTCCTTTCTTGCAACTCTGCTCCCTGTTATAATTGAATTGTTATTTGTACTGCCTAGGTGTATGATTCATCTACCTTTGCATTTTGGTCCAAGAGTTCTGTAGACATTGAGCCAAGGCGTATAAGGCTGCAATCCAATAGTTACACTACAAACACATTGTTGGACACAGTAACAGCAGCAACCATTCAGGTTAGAAATTGAAGAATTCATGATCTTTGATATCTTTATCTTATTCTTCTGAGTGTGTGAGGAACAATTTTGCTCTTCACTTGATTGGGACATGTTAATGAAATGGGTGTGATAAGTTTTAAAACAAGTAGACGTTGAATTCCAATGTATAGCAACAAGTACAATAACTGCAGCCTATATAATTCTGTTAATTTTGTCTTAAGCATTTAAAGATGTAATTGAAGTTATTAGTTCGTTTTAATAGCAGGTCTTTGTTGTCTAGAATCCAATGAATCACTTTTAGGAGCTGAAACTTATATGTATGCATACGTACATGCATGTTTATCTGTATGATTGTACGTTTTATTTTGATGTTGAGAAGTGAAACACTTCACCCCCTCTGAAGGCATCCAACTTCCTTGTTGGGTTCTAAGAAATTGTGTGAATTATCATAAACTCCACCTTGCAAAAGCTAAACTATGTATTTCTGTTAACCCTTTTTGAACATATAATGTTTATGTACGGAAAACACACACACACATCATATTTGGTAAGAAGTTTTTCTATTTTTTTAGAAAGAGGGCAGTACCTCTGGCAGATAATATAAAAAAGAAAAACACAAAAGTACACCTAGCCAGCTTGGGACTCCCAACCGAACAGAACTTCTCGAAAGTTAGGAATATAATTTTTATGCATGGATGCTTTCTGGCATGTCTTAATAAATATGTGGGCCTTCAGTTGTTCATGGCTGGCTTCAGTGCATTGAAATGGCCAATTTTCAAATTGTTGACCAAGTGTGTTTAAAATGTCTAGCTCTCCTAGCCTTCCCCTAAAATCTCATTAAACTTGTTTCTCTATCAAAATGCTGCTAAACTACAGCTGTAAACAAGTGGAGTGTTGACAAGCTCGAATGTACTTGTCTAATTAACTGAGCTTAGGCAAGTATCAACAACTAATTGGGATCATGTGAAAATTCCATTTCCATAACTTAAACGGATTACTCGGACAATTTGTGGAGAGATATCATGCTCGATATGCAAATGAAGTCAGAGTACTAAAATGAGTTACAATATTAAATCAAACTTGATTAGTCTCAGTGTAGTTGACATGTAATCGTTATATGTATATATATGCGTATACGTAATCTATGCTGTTAATTGCGGCGCAATCTTGGATATCGGCCCTAAGCAGAATAGAGGTGGTCAAATTGCGGTGTAAATAGCGGACACGCAATTATCGTTGCAATTTGCCTCTATTTTGACCGATATTTAGGGTCAAATTGTGTTCTGCAATAGCGTTATTTATTTTTGGGTTTTTTGGGCTTTACTTCTGAGTCTTTGTTTTGGGCAGTTGGGCTTTTTATCTAGGCTATGTTTTAACTTCAATCCATTAAGATAACAATTACTTTCTCAACCCAAGTTGGAATTTAAGGAAGTCGTAGGTTTTTCTTTTCCAAGTTGGACAATCAACAGCCTGCTCCAGACGGACCAGACCTCCACTGCTCAGCTTCTGTTTCTGTTTTAGACGACGATCTTATCTGTTGCTAGTTTAGACGACGACGATCTCATCTTCTGCTTTAGACGACCACGACTCCTCGATGATGTTGAACGTATTGCTTGCGATTAGCTCATTTATGAACACTTTTCCTATTTGGGTTTGTGAAACTTGTTTAAGTTGATGGTTTGATGTTGAAACTATATTCTTAATTAATGCAAATGATATATTTATGTATGCATACATATATATTATATATACACATATAATTCGAAGAAATATTATATGAACTTCAATTTTTTGGACCGCTATACTACCGCTGTATCACCGGTATTTCAAATATCAGTCCTGACCGCAATTTTGTTTTTGCACCACTATAACAGCATAGTACGTAATATTATATATATATATATATATATATGTGCTGCCTGCATATGTGTTTAGATTACTAACCACATAGACTAAATGTTTAGAAGATCAATATCTTGATTATTAAATAGTAGTCTGGAGATGAGACTACAGACTTGTTCTATCTTCTATATACATAGATTTGTTTTTCTATTTACAAGATAAAAAAAGAACTTCAGCTGAGTTGATACCAACTGAACACAATCGAAGTAGCTTTCATGCTGAATCAGGTTGGACTCAAGTTCCTGAAAGGTCAAAATTTATCAGTGAAACTTGATTTTAAGCAAGTTTGGTTTTAGGTTGAACTCGAACTCAAATTTGGCCAATCCATCTGGGTCAAACAGGAATATGCTTTGGTCATCTGAACCACAGTTATTTCAAGTTGATTGACGCTGATTCATGTTTGGCCAAAAGTAGTAGTTACATAGGATCTTATTGGAATTGCATTATATGTTCTTTAGGTAGAAATCACTGAAATAGGAACTTAAGTTTGCTTGAAAGTTCAGGTATTTTAGGCTATTTAGGAAGGTTTTTCCAATTTTATGTTTTGATGTACAGTGTCATGTTTGTATTTCTTGGCCCATAGGTCAATGATTCATCACTTGGCTCCCACATTCTTTTTCCAGCTCTAATCCCTGTTGAGCCTTCTTCTTGGTTTTTATTCAGCTACGTTCTTGTTTGGTCTACCTTGCCCACTATAGGCTTCTAATTCCTGTGTTGGTCGTTCATTTGTGTCAGTAGTTCTAGTGAATGTATATAACTGGAATTGTAATTGCTTCCTTGTGATTTGGTTTGTAAGCTTCTTGATCCGTTCGGGGACAATGCACATAGGTGATAAATATATGGTGGTTGCCATCTTCTGTTGGGGTTAGTCAGCGGGCTAAAATCATTTTATGTGGTGCATGTGATTTGTGATGGCCCATGTTGATGCTTATGCATTGGATATCTGGGCAACAAAAAGTTCATCTTTATAGAGTAGCATGTTCTCACACATAAAACCATTTTGAATACATATGCATGCACATTGGCATATTTGTGGTTGTTATTTGTAATTTTGTTTTTTATATTACTATATTAGTTATTCACACACTTGAGTTTGAGTGCTTGTGTTATTGGATGCATTTAGTTCACATTTTTTGTTTTGTTCTCTGGAAATGCCAGGTTAAGGAGATGGGTGGAAGGAGCAAACCTGCTGATGCTATTAAAGTGACTGAGCAGTCAACTGAAAAGAAAAAAGGTTTGGGTGACTGGATGAACATAATTAAACCCCCAAATGAGGAGAAAGATCATTGGGTAAGCATTTGTAACCTGTAGCAACTTTATCAATGTTTTCAATGACAACTGGTTCTATTCTACTTGTGTATATCCTTCGCATCATAAAACATGTGCTGAGTTCTTTGTAGAAGATCCCTGAGATTGTGCTATTTTTACCTTTGCTTTATTGATGTTTCCCACTTTAATTTATGTGATGATAATTTAGAGAAAACAAGAGTACGATATATTAGAATATAGTCAGGACGAAGGTGGAATAATTTAGCAAAATAAAAGCTTTGCTCCAATGAATTTGAAAATTATTCTTTTCTTTTTTTAAGCGAGTTATCACACTCTAGAAGATGGGATTTACTGTTGTGTGTTTTGCAAGGATGTGCAACTTTGGAGAAAATGTAACATGGGATGAATCTCATGCATGTGGCAAAGTTAATGAGTGGCAATAATCTGAATCGTCATGCATGACACTCTGTTACAAACAGCAAATTTAGGCAACTTTGTAGAATTGTGAAATTGGAGCATGCAACAGACACTTCATTGCAACTCAAATTCTTGTTATGATTGACAACTTACCAAGTTGTCATCATAGATAGAACAATGTGTTGGTGTGGTTTTTGAAAATTGTTTTGATTGTAGCTGTCTTTCACATCAGGAACACCTAATGGATTTGATATGTTTAGCACATGTTCTCATAAAAAGAATCACTACCCCCGTTGCGAATCGTAGTTGTAAATCTGAAGATGTTAAAATACTGTTGGATGTAATAAAGAGACAACCATATGAAAAAAATCTGAACTAAAAATGCTAAAATTATTAACATAATTTATGGATATAAAACTTAATAATTTTAATATATGAAAACAAAAATATATTTTATTGTGGGACCAAAGGAGGAATGTTGAAATGTTGTTCACATGGTCTTTAAGATCAGCTTACATATGTATGTACATGCATATATACACACATAACTTTACATGATGCGTGTGTGTTTATATATGTATATATATAGCAGTCAGCATGATCAACATTATGTTGCAAGTTAACATGTTTTGTAGGGTTGTTTCTTTTTGTCACAGTAACTCTTGGATTAAATCATATAGTACACCTGATATTTTCCTGCCAAAAAGTTTATTAATAAAGTTCAACATGCCAAGTAGGACTGCTCAAACTAATGAGCTCACTTATTTTCTTTTGTCATATCAGCAACTAGTGTATAACAGTCCAGCTGATGTTACTTTTATATCTCCATTTTTTGCAAATTGAAGTGTGCTTATTGTGTTGCATTTTCAAAAGAACAGTGTTCCATTTGCAACAAAAAGTGATGTAAGATGGTTTGAAAAGTTAATTATTCTTTTAGCTTTTGATGAATGAATAAGGCATTGCTATTTTGTTGTTGTGGCATTAATCAAATTCTATAATGCCTTTAGGAACCAAATTTAATAAAATCTGTAGATGGGCAAATTCTACATGCTATTAGTTTTCACCATTTAGCTCCATGTTTCATTCTCTATTTTATGGATCCTGTCTCAGTCGTCCCTACATCAAGCAATTGGACACATGATCACATCTTTGTTTCCTCACACCAAGACGATGATGAAAATGTCGGATGTCAAATGGCTTAAATGAATTCCATCTAGCATTTTAAATATCCATAGTAGCCACGCTCATATATCATCACTGAGCTTTTCTCTGGGGACCCTTGTATTGTTAGTATTTATAACAAACATTCTACCATCATTCGTTGGTTACTTTCAGTTCTTGAATTGTTGGTGGACACACACAGGTTTTTTGACGGAATAATCATGCTGTTAAAGGAATCAACTAGGTTGATATCTTAATGTTGTTTGTGGTTCTGATTACATAATGGTAAAAAATGCTATTTAGTTCGTGCTACAAGTTAGCAGTATGCAAGTTACTTCATTTTTGACCGACTTTAATGCTTGTAATTGTTGAACTTTTTGCTGTGTCTTTTTCATGGCTCATTACCAATTTTTTTGTAGGTACCTGATGAAGCTGTTACAAAGTGTACTGGTTGTGGATCGGATTTCAGCGCTTTTAATAGGAAGGTTGGTGGAATCATATTCTATCAATTTCCAATAAACCTTTTATGCTTCTTTCTTTTTGTGAATGCTATGTGATATAATCATTGGCCGCTGTAGCATCATTGCCGAAACTGTGGAGATATTTTTTGTGACAAGTGCACCCATGGAAGAATTGCTCTTACATCTGAAGAGAATGCTCCTCAAGTTCGTGTTTGCGATCGTTGCATGGTATGCTTTTGTTACTCTTATCTTATTTTTCTCGACAGATTTATTTACAATCCCATTTAGGAAAATCACTATTCTACGCCCCATTCTAATTTATCTTTATAGATTGATTCTTTTTCTTTGTAGATCCCATTTGTGTGTTTAGTTTTGCTTGATCTTGGGACTTCTAGGAAATGTTCAGTATGCTTGATGGTCAATCTTACTTAAAAAGTGATTACATTATCTTTCAACGTATGATTGACATATTTGATTGGTTTATATTATTAGCAATATCAATTAATAGACAAGTCAATGGTACAATTTATTTTTTCAAAGTTTAAGTTTCTATGATTATATTAAATTCATCGTGATACCAAGTAGAATTGTATTAGTTATTAGTGATGCTTTGCTTACAGGGAAAAACGTAAGACATTGCTTGGTACCTTCCTATTTCTTCAGATTATTAATGCAATAAATCTCATTTTGTTATTTTTAATTTTCAGTTAGAGGTAACTCACCGGTTGAGCAGTGCTAAGGAATCTGCTGCTAGCAGATCATCTGGATTGCAAAGCCATGAAGATCTTGCAAAGAAACTTCAGGTGAATTTTAGATCTTGCAAAGTCGTGAGTATTTCTTGACAGGCATTTAGGGTTTAGATTCCAGTTGCTTGATTGGCTCTTTTTTTTTCTTTTTCTTAGTTCTTAGTATAATAAATATTTTACTTCATGGGTATTTTTTTCTTCATTTGACTGTCCCCCTCCCTGCTTTTTTTTGTAATATGTCACAAGTGAAACCCACTTTAGCGAAGTCTTTGGGCTTCCTTGGCAACACATTGACACAGAGCCCAACTTACTAAAATTACTGCCCTAATGTATATCATAGAGCTTTCCGTTCATGTGTGTAATGGCCTTGGATTTTCCTGAAATCCAACATAAAAATGCATGGATGATTATCGCTTACTTTGCAATGTGCAGAAAAACACATCGCCACCTAGTTGTCAGCTTTTTAATTAACTTAAAATACATTATCTCTTCTATTCATCATTCATCTGTGTTGATCTGGTTCGAGATTGGATGATGGCTTTAAGGGGTGTTTGTTTTTAGCTCATTTTGATAAGCATGCTTCTACATTGTCGTATTTTTGAGTTTGATTTGTGAAATGAAATACCTAGAACCAACATCTGGACCTTTCAGATGTTTAGGCTTCTTTACCAGTATGCTTTGCAACATATCTGATGTTTTGCTATTTTATCCAGGAGGAGTTGGAAAGAAATCACAAATCATCATCAGGTACAACCTTGTTCCAGTAATATCTCTATGACTACTTGTGGGTTCTGTTAATGGACAAGTTAATGCGTTACAGTTTCTGTTGTATTTTGTATTCAATTATTATTTTCACTTTTGCCCATATGTCTCAAAACCCCATCTCGTATATAAATAGGAAAGTGTCATTCATCCTTCTGTGTCTTTACATGTACTCCAAATTCGCTCTGTGGAAACTGGAAAGATTACCATCCTACCCCTTGACTTCTTTTTAGAGATTCATTATTTATCGTCATCTTCTTCCCCATCTTCATGTTTGTTGTAGTTCCCAAATTCATATTCTTTGTACTCTTAGGGCGTGTTTGGTATGCGAAATAGTACAAAAATGCATTCTCTGTCCTACCAAGATAGGTGGAACAAAATCAGAAAGATGGGACAAACTTGGTAAATTACTAAACTACCCATGCCAAATTAAAACCCTAAAACCTTCCATGATTCTCTCACCTGCCTGCCTACCTCACTCTCGTCCATCCAGTCTTGCCCAATTTTGTCTGTGTACCAAATGCACTCTTAGAGCATAGACAAAGTTACTTTGTTCGTTAAGCCTCTACTTCTAATGTCTGTTTGGTCCAATTAACTTCCAATTTTGTTGCTTGTTTATGTCATTTGACATCATCATTGTTGGGATCCTCAGACCTCGATCTTACGCTTGCCACTTTAAATGGGATGTATCAGAACTTATATAATAATTAAGAAGTTAAGGAATAGTAGCAAGATTTCTATCGATGAATTGCTAAACTTATTGGACAGAAACCAAAATGGAGGGCAAGTAGAATATTTGGTAATGCAAATATCATACAGGAAATAAATGATAAAATTACTTACATTTGTGTTAAATAACGAGCAGGTTCTAAGTCGGAAGGGGGTTCTAGCAGACGGATGAAAGAAGTTGCATGCCCCACGTGTACCGTTCATTTGCAGGTTCAAGTTCCTAGCTCGGGATCTGAGACCATCGAATGTGGAGTTTGCCAGCATCCGTTTCTTGTAAGTGCACGCTGATTGTTTTGTTTTTTTGTTAACTTTTTGGGGTTTTAATCAATTCATTGTGATTTCACTACTACCAGTAGTATATTCATGTTTTAAATAACATGGATTTGTTTGGCTGGCTTAATTGTGTGGTTTTGTTTCTCAAGATTCTGTTCAACTCATGTGTAAATGTGTTCTGTGGAATATATGGTGTTCATGTACAAACAGTACAAGCCTTTTATTGTGGAGTTGGTAATGTTGCTTTAAGTACTTGTACTTGATGCATAGAAACTTGTATATTGGTGTGTCATGTGCATGGAGGTTAGGGTTGCACATGGGTTGGTTTTGCCGGTTTGAACAACCCAACCCAACCCAACTATTGCGGTTAGAAAAACTCAACCTGTTACAAAAATATTTAAAAAATATAGGGTTGAGTTATGACATAATAGCAGTCACCGATAGGTCCCATGCTAGTTAATTGACCTTTTATGCTACGTGGGGAGCAAAGAAAAAGTTAGATCAAGAGCTAACTAGTTTTTGGCATCGGTCATGCTAATCAAATTCAACGTTAACGTGTATAATAGGGGTATCATCTAAGGTTTGAAGGTTTTACAACTTAAGAGGCATCGGGTTATTTTAGGTTGGGTTTTGTGCACCCTATTGGAGCTTAACCCCAAGATGGATTGGGTCCCATGAGAATAGAAGTTATAGCGAGAAGGGTAAGAAGGTATCTCCATCATTGGATCAATCCTAATTAAAGATCAATACTAATGCACTGCATCGAGATGCGAGATTAAAAAAGGTCATGGGTTTGGATCCCTTATGTTTTTCACCTCAAATGATATTCTCATATGATCCTTTGTTTATATATGTGTGTGTGTTTAGACAAGTCCATTTATCCTTGGAAAGATTACGTTAGCTAGATTGTTTTTCATGTTAAACCTTGCTTTCAATGTCTTTTGTCGAATTTATCATTTTATTACCAAAGGGTTATTGATCCAACAGTATTCGGGTTACCTGTAGACCCAACCTCTCGGGATGGCAAAGGGCTCAAACCTCACAAAAAGTGAGGAGCATACGTAGGTATTTGATATCGATATACTTCAACAAAAGCATACCTTCAACATATAAACACAAAGTTACATAGTTGATGAAAAGAAAACTTAATTAACTGGTAAGATTAACAAACTATTGTAATTTGAAATTAAGGGGCTGTTTACCAAACGCTTACTTGGGTAAGCGCTTATCAAGTAACATTACCTCATCGGATGAATATAGTAAAAACCAAGAATCTTACCCGATAAGAGCAAGACAATGATCAAGAGTCTTATCCAGTAAGTGAGGGCGATGATTCTTACCACAGTAAGCGCTTATCGGGTAAATTGTTGTATAGTATGTCGTTTTGGTGGACTAAAATCTTACCCGGTAAGTACATAATAGTGTTAAATTTTACCGTTAAGCACCTACCGGGTAAGTGTTTGATAAACGGTCCCTAAATAAAATTTAATTATAGTTATGGAACAAAACACAAAAAACCAGTTAAACTAGATTGGGTTCTTACCAACATTCTCCACTTTTCTGTCTTATTTAACCAAAACGATGCCACATGTTTAAGAAACATAGTGATACCTTTAAAAGTCGTAATTTTTCCACTGCGTTAGCACGATGAAGTGGTGGCACATGCCACAGTATGCACCTTACTAGGTCTGCCATGCCTTTATGCACGTTATTCTTGTCATATATACCCAAGTAATCCAAACCATCACATAATTTGCAACCTTCAGTTACTAGCCTTACTGTGTACTTATCGATTGTCCCATCAATCTTTCATATTTCCTTTTTGAAAGTCGACATCTTACCTTGCGGTTTGCATTCTGTAGCAAGGTCTATTGTCTCCCACGTATGGTTTTTAATGATATCGATTTCACTTTTGATAACCTGTTTCCGTTGAGGTCCTTCTGAAGAGGCCACAACTTCTCGAAAGCTCTGAGGTTCACTGTCCAACGTAGATTTGAGAAAAACTAGGATCATATGATTTTCCACTCGTTTTGTCATTACTCTGACCTCATTTCAAGCTCTTCAATTTTTGGTGATGCTTCATACACAATTTCCTTCAAGGGTTTTAAGAACGAGGAAATACAACATTAATCTTTCACAAATCG
Source organism: Cynara cardunculus var. scolymus (assembly GCF_001531365.2). Lineage (NCBI taxonomy): Eukaryota > Viridiplantae > Streptophyta > Magnoliopsida > Asterales > Asteraceae > Cynara > Cynara cardunculus. The sequence goes on from NW_020200825.1 coordinate 52,428, forward strand.
TGAACAGACTTCAAGAATAAAATACGAATCAAATACATTATCATTTTGTAAAATTTTGATGTGGATATCAAGCGTCAATCATGGAGGGATGAAAATTAAAGACGAAAGCCGATATAAATTAAATAGAGTTAGACAACGATGTTTTTTTTAAGAAGACGAAGACGTATCATTCTGTTACCGCAAAAGCCGTTGGGCTCAGTGAGTCGACAACGAAGAATAATAAGGTGAATCAATGAATGAGTGATAGACACCGTTATTGTAAAGTCTATTTACCAACAGATAGTCCAGTAGGTTAAAGCGATGCTTGTTGAGCAACCTAGTTGGTCCCGATTTTTTTTCTTCCGAATTTCAAGAACAAATAGCACAGTGTTAAAAGTGAGCAACAACCGTTGTTTTGAATTCGAATCCAACAAGGTTTGCTTTCAGAAAAATCACCAACGAATTAGCAACGGGCACGTGGAAAAATCATTGACAAAAATAAATTTTTTATGATGTAATATTACCGATGGGTTTTCTTTTCGTCGGGAAAAGTGTTTGTGGTGGGCCATCTGTCGCTGATCCCGTCGCTATTTCGTCGAAAATTACTAACGGATTTCAGCTGTCGGTGACGACTGTCAGTGAAAGTCGGTTTTCTAGTAGTCACTTTAACAATTTACAATTAGAGGACTTGTGACCAAACTTACCACAACTGTAACAAATTCCTTTTCTAATTCCCATGTGCTGGTTCGAAGTTAACAATCAGCTGTTGTTATATTTTAAACGATACAGAGTTGCTCCACGATTATCGTCAATATGTTTTTAGGCCCCTGTTGCCTTAGAAACGACAGTTACCAAAGGTACTAGGCCAATGTTGCTTACGAGGACCATTGAAATGTAAAAGTCCTCATCTTGGACCAGATCGTTGTTGCTATTATCATTTTGTCACATCTACGTACGTACTCGTCTAACCAGTGTCCACCCCACATCCTGTCATATCACAAACGTACATACTATCGCATATAGAACTACAAACAAAACGAAACTAAACGCTTTCTTAAAATTGAACAAATTCACCAAATCTCGAATACTTAAACCATGTCACTAAAAACTATTAATTGTTCAGCGATGACGTAACATCTCAAAAACTACGAGTTTCCATCCTCGTCATTGAGTATGTACCGTTTATTATTTGGGGAACACTACAACAAAATCAGATTTACAGGACACTCTCAAATTCTAAGTGTCATAATAGACCTCTTTATAGGACTTAGTTTATATGACCAAAAAAATAAAGTGTCCTATCTAAGGGTGTTGTAATAAGTTTATATGACGATTTTTGTCGTCGTAATAAGTTTTTTAGAACACTTTTAATATAAAATGTTTCATTATCAACTTTATAGGACACTATTTGCAAAAATGTCCTATAAGAACAAGTGTCCTATAAAAAATGAGTTTATAGGACACTTTCTCAAAAGTGTCCTATAAAGTTGCTAATACGACACTTTGTATTAAAAATGTCCTAAAAAACTTGTTAAGACTCCCAAAAGCGTCATATAAACTTATTACAACACCTTTAGATATGACACTTTATATATTTTAGTCTTGTAAATTAAATCTTATAACGAGGTCTATTGGGACACTTAGAGATTGGGGGTGTCCTATAAACTCAATTTTGTTGTAGTGGAAGTAACGTTAAGAGTATGGTCGGTGCACCTAAGTAGCTCGATTAATTAGTTGACACAAATTAAATCCTCATCGTGTTCGTAGCTTTGATTCGTCGATCGTGTTTACGTTTGCGATCTCATCTTTTTATCAACTTATCCATATACCAAACAATTGAATAACACAAGTTGATGATCATCAAATATTTAATATCGATCATTTAATTATTTATTGGGTAAAAAGTGATCCAATAAATGTCCAAATAATTGCAATTTTAATTTATATTTTACATGTAAATATCATTTTCCATACCATTTAAGTGTATATGTTGTCGTTTTCATTTTTAATCCTCTTTTATGAGTGCTTTTTAATGCTTTAAGAAAATTGATTTCACATTGTAAATCATTTGACAAAAATTTTTAAAAATTATTTTTTATGCATAAAATATTGTATATTGATGCATATTACTTAAAATTCAAGATTACAAGTAAATTATGCATAAATACAACTTATTAAAGTTTTATGCTTGAATTCGTGTAACTAACTGCGGATAAACATAATCAAATAAAAGATAAACATCACATTTTAGAAAAAAAAAATCTAAAATACAATTAGGATAATTATTGAGTTCTAACAAAATAATTAATTATTATCTTTATAAGAAAATTATAGTATTAAACCAAATATAAATTACTTCGTTACTGAACCTAAATTAAATTATAATTAAAAAAATTGAATTAAAAAGTTACACAAAAAATAGGAATTTTAAAGTAAATTTGATACTAATATCGATATATTTTTGTCAAATTTTTACGATATCTTCAAATTTATATTTTATTTAAAAATAAAAACATCATCGGTTTTTCAGAATCACGTAAGATCATATTATAACATCGACTGAGATAAATAATAAAATAAAATATTAAAATCAAGATGTATCTCGCTGCATCGTGCGAATACCCTTCTAATAAAAAAAATAGAGGAAATTAAGCTAAAAGTATATATGCTCTTAATTCATTAAGACCGAAATATTTAATTGTTAGGATATATAGTAATAAAAGATGGATAAGTTGAAAAAAATTGGGTTTATAAACGTTAAAAATATTTAAATCTACATCTTTATAGATTGTTTTATAATAGGTCTTAGGTTTAAAAGATTAAACGATAAAACGTCTTATCTAAAAGTATTGTAATAAGTTTATATGACGTTTTTTGGCGTCTTAACAAGTCTTTTAAAATATTTTAAAATAAAGCGTCGTATTAGTTATTTTATAGAAAAAAAACACTTCTTTTTATATGACACTTGTTTCTATAAGACACTTTTTCAAATAGTGTTTTATAAAATAGCTATTAAGACATTTTAACTTTATAATATCCTAAGTTCTATAAACTTATTGTAACATTTTTAGATATAATGTTTTATCGGTCGGTCCTATAAGCTATAAAATAGTCTATTGAGACACTTATAAACCCGATTATATTGTAATGTATGGTTTAGAATCATAGTAAGCGATTAAAAAAATCGAAGATGTATATAAGTTGAAAAATATGGCCAAATTATATAATTGTCACCATGAACTAAGCAAAAACCCTTGTTACGGGGTGTAAAACAAAGTACAAATAAGATGGTTAAAAGAAAAGAAGTTCAAAAATGCCTTATTTGTTTGAGCTTGACTCCAAAGGTCAAAAGTGTCTGGAGGTCCAGGTTCAAGTCCAAGAAGAAACAAAAATCCCCTTGTGGCCATCGAGGTTCAAATGCAGTGACTCCGGGCCAAAGCAGGTGTTCGTCCTGGGATTAGTCGGCTCGTATAGCGGGTTGGATATCCAGGTTAATAAAAAAAAGAAAAAAGAACTCGTGATTTATATTACACTAGAAACGACTCTCAACTTTATTTTATGGATTTGTGTGATTTTAACAGAGCGAGAAAATCAATTTCATTAGTTATCAGGTTTATGTAGTAACTTGTCGTGTTAATAAGAATCAACATTTATCTTGTATTTGAATATGTTTGTATATTGGTTATTAGTTGGTTTTATAATGTCCAGACGCATTAATACGTTGTATATATGTAATAATAATAAGTTGTAAATATTGCATATATATAATAGTAAAAAAATATATGAATATAATCGTTATTGAAATTTAGAAAACCGAGTTAAAGGATTGCAAAAATATATTTATCATAGGGGTATCAAATTAAAGAGAATAAAATCACATATAATAATAACAATATAAAAAGCGTATCTACACTATATTAAAGAGTATCTGACAAAAACTCTGCCTTTGCTTTTACCGGACAAGATTCTTGGTACTGCCCTTATTCATCCGGTAAGGTTAAAACCATTTTTTATTCATGAAATACTGTTTATTGATGCATATTACTTAAAATTCAAGATTACAAGTAATTTTACGCAAGTATAACTCATTAAAGCTTCAATTCTAAATTCGTGTAACTAACTGCAGATAAACATAATCAAATACATGATAAACATCCATTTTAAATATAGAAAATCTAAAATATAATTAAGATAACCATCGAGTTCTAAATAACGTTTAATTATTATCTTTATAAAAAATAATATTATTAAACCAAAAATAAATTACTTTGTTATTAAATCTAAATTAAATTGTAATAAAAAATTTAATTAAAGAAGTTACATAAAAAAAAGGTAACTATTAAATAGTTAATTTAATATTAATATCGATTTATTTTTTCTAAAAATTTTATGTTATCTTCAAATTTATATTTTATTCAAAAATAAAAACATTATCGCTTTCTCAAAACCATATAAAATCGTATTATATCGATAAAGACAAACAATAAAAACTAAACATTAAAAATCGAGATTTATCTCGCTGTATTGCACGAACACCCTTTTAATTTATTTATTTAACAAGTATAATCATGATTATATACTCAAATAAAAGTTCATTAAAAATAGAGTAAATTAAGGATTTGGTTTCTAAGGTTTGTCATTTGTTACGGAATTGGTTCTTTATCTTCATTTATTACAAATGGACACTCTATCTATGATGCAATTTGTATCGGATTTGGTCCCTTGTACAAACGTTCGCCCATTTTCTCCGTTAAATTCAAGGGCATTATGGTCTTTTTCATTTTTCTACCGTTTTAACATTTTTAATTGATTTTTCATTTTTCTTGAATTTTCATCTCCATCACAATGAAACATCAACAAAACCTAGAACATAAATCAAAAACCCTAAATCAAACCTAAATAAAAAAAAATCTAATCTAAATCTAGATCAAAACCTAAAATCAAAATTAAAAACCTTAAATCTAAATAATGAACAAACCCTAAAGAAAAAACCACCAAATCAAATCTAAATTAGAAATCTAAATCTAAATCAAAAACCATAAATCAAAACCTTATTCTAAACAGACCTGATCGTCTGCAACAAAATCAAAAACCATGAATCATCTACAAATCCATCAATGCTCGAGAACATAAATCAAAACCCTGTACGAATTGCCAGAGGTGCAGATCCTAAAACCGTCTGCAAATCCATTGATGAGTGTGCCATCAGTGAGATGAATCAACGGGATTTCACGCTGTCTGAAAACAAACGGGGACAGTTCCACATCGTCGATGGGTTTGGTCTGGAATGTGATATGAAGTGGTTGCCAGTGATGGAGATAGATGGTGAATTGGTGATGGCTGCCCGCGATAGGTTTGGCCTGGAGATATTCTTGATGCGCATGCATAATTGCATACACACACATACACACACGTGCGTGCACACACACATACACACACACACAGATATATATATATATATATATATATATAATCATCAAAATAAAGAAACTTGTAGATAGACTAATTGAATTTAAGAGAGAAAATGGACGTCGGTTTCTACAAGGGAGCAAATCGGGGACACATTGAATAGGTGGAGGGTTAATTTGTAATAAATGAAGATAAAGGACTAATTCTGCAACAAATAAGAAACCTTAGGGACTAATTCTGTAGTTTAGTCTTAAAAATATTACGTGATTAGTGTGCTCAACTACAAACAGTTGTATTGATGTCTACATTCATGAAGAAGACCTCACAAATAATTGCATTAAATTCTTAAAATGACAAGCGATCCATAAACTTTGTTTCATGTAAATATCTGCTTTTGAAATCTTTAAAACAATAATTAAATGTTTTATAGCTTTTAATTGTTGCTCCAATACACAAATCGTAATCTTCAAGTTTGGACCCCTATTAATTCTTTGGAATATATATATATATATATATATATATATATATATATATATAGGGGAGTGATCAAATGAAAACCACTCAATTTGTAAAAACCGTAAAAACTTCATTCAATCAATCATAATTTTTTATTTTGTTCATTTTTTTTTGTAATTATGAGAGGATGATTAATCATTTTTATTGTGGAGGGTGTTAATCATGAATATTATCATCTTCATTATTTTAATTTTAGAGAATTATATGAAACAGTTTCATTAAAATTTCATTAAGTAGTATATGAAACAACTTCATCAAAAAAAGTATTATATGAAACAATTTCACAAGATTAAACAATTTNTAATCCACCTCTCCCAACTAAAAGATTTGCTACAATTCGCTCTACATCTAATCCAATCGAAAGCGGTGAATTGAATCTCGCTACAAACATCCTTATCAGATTTGCTTATTCCGTTGAACGCCTTGCGGTTTCTTTGAATCCAAATGCTCCAAAAGAAAGCAGCCATAATYACTTTACCAACCTTTCTTGTGTACTTGTCCCGTATCGTCTCAATCGCCGTCCACATGCTACGAGCAGAGGAAGCATTAACCGGCCACCAGTTCACCCACGAARCCAAGTGCGCGTTGAWAACCTTTGCCGTGGAGCATGTCGTAAAAACGTGGTCCAAGCTCTCCTCCGACACTAGGCACGTCGGACAATCTGCCGAGTTGAGAATCACTCCACGTTTCAAGAGATTGTCCTTAGTAGCCRACCGATTGATAAGCGTACGCCATAAATGGATGTTAGCTTTACCGGGAACCCACTTAAGCCAATCCGTTTCCATATCTTCCATAGGGAGCATGACACAATCTATCAATTTCCTGAGAGATCTAACCGAGAAGCACTTGTTTGACTCCAACAACCAAGACCATCCATTCCTATCTGGCGCTTCGATTAGGAGACTTTTGATGTTGACACCGATATCACCTAGTTCCTTTTCCACATCTTTAATATTGTTCCAGGCTGTTCCCCTACCCCTTCCCGCCAGGTTTTGAGGAGAGTTGCAATAACGCACCACCAAATTCCAGATTGCAGAGGGCTCCATACGTTCTCTCCACCACCATTTGGCCARCATTGCAAGATTTAGAGCACGTAAGCTACCAAGCCCCAACCCACCACTTCTCTTTTCGCTCATAATCCGATCCCACGCCACCCAACATATTTTTTTTATATCTTCCGTTCCACCCCAAAAGAAACGGCATCTTATGCCTTCGAGAATGTTAATCACCTTCTTGGGAGCCTTGAACATAGAGAAATAGTAAGTGCCCAAGCTGCCCAACACCGATTTACAAAGGCATAGCCTACCACCCAACGAAAGATGTCTCGCTTTCCAAACCGAGAGGCGGGACTTAAACTTTTCGATGATGGGTTGCCAGCTTGCTGCAGACGACATTTTACCTCCTACAGGGAGCCCCAGGTATAAAAAAGGGATTGATTCCTCCTTGCACTTGATCCATCGGGCCATGCTTGAGATCTCATCCTTACCAACCGAGACGCCAGTGAGACGACTTTTGCTCATATTAATTTTGAGGCCGGAACTAACTTCAAAACATTTAAGAATACTTATCAGGTTTTTTGCGTTATCAGCCGCCCATTCTCCAATAAAAATGGCATCATCCGCATATTGCAGAATAGACACCTCTTCCATCTGATTATCCAAATGAACCCCTTTGAAAAGCGCTTTCCTCTGTGCTTCTTTCATGATGACATTAAGACCTTCCGCCGCCAGAATAAAGAGGAAAGGAGCAAGGGGATCTCCTTGTCGAACGCCTCTGCCCATCTTGAATTCTTTTGAAGGGGAGCCATTAATTAGAACCGAAACTTTAGGCGTACAAATACATCCTCTCATCCACGCTCTCCATTTTTCACCAAATCCCATCTGCAAGAGGACATTATCAAGATAATTCCAATTAAGAGTATCAAAGGCTTTAGCAAAATCAACTTTGRAGATGAGCAGTTTTTTTCTAATTCGCTTGGCCCAAGCAATTAACTCGTTAACGATTACCGGACCATCGAGAATGCTACGCCCTTTGATAAAAGCCGTCTGCGAGTTACTCACCACCGAACCAATCACACCTTTCAGCCTTTCCGCAAGGATTTTCGAGATCACTTTGCTTACACACCCAATTAAGTTTATTGGACGATAATCCGCAAAGGACAGAGGATCCCTTGCTTTCGGCACAAGGGATATAAAAGAGGAATTGCTACCCGGGTTTATAAAATTATTCCCTTCGAAGAACAAAACCGCTTCCGTAAAATCCTTACCTAGCAAGTTCCAGAATTTACGAATGAACTCAAAAGTAAAACCATCCGGACCTGGAGCCTTATTATTACCACAAGACCAAACCGCACTTCTGATCTCGTCCGCCGAAAATGGAGCTTCAAGCCAAACCCTTTGAGAGTCCGAATTTTTTTTAAAAAACTGACTGCTAATTGTAGGCCTAATCGGGAAACGCTCCTTAAATTTGTTACTGAAGAAATTATGAGCAGCATCCTTTATTTTTTCCGGGCAAGAGGTCCAAGAACCATTTATATTCATACCATTAATCCGAGAGCTTTTACGTCTACTATTTAGTAGACCATGAAAAAAGCTAGTATTCTCGTCACCAACCGCAATCCACCGAGATTTGGCCTTTTGCTTAAGATCTCTAACTTGATTGGCCACTAAATCATTTAATTGAGTCAAGAGATTCACTCTTTCATTCACCATATTCGGATCTAGCGCGCCTGTTTCCGCAAGAAGATCGATCGCAGCAATTTTCCTCTTGAGATTCTCACAATCCGCTTTAACATCCCTGGAAACACCTTTTCTCCATTCTTTAATACACGACTTGAGATAACGGAGCTTTCTGGACAGTCTCTCTATCTTCGAGAAAACTTCTAACTCCGGGCTAGACCTATTCCAACTTTTTTCCACCACCTCTTGCAAGTCTTTGTCAGAGAGCCACGAATTGAAAATTTTGAACGGGATAGGCCCACCATCAATACTTCTAGGGTCCAAAATAATAGGGCAATGATCTGAAAAGATTCTAGGGAGGGCCAGAGCATTTGACATAGGCCACAAGTTAACAAATTCCGCGCTAACCAGGAAACGATCCAGCTTGCTTAGCTTAGAACAATCTTTGCTCATCCACGTAAACTTACGCCCACCAAGACGAATATCTATAAGACCTGCAGACGCAATAAAATCATTAAAGAATCTTGCTCCAATAGGATCAAAATTCGAGCCTTTTCGTTCCTCAGCCGCCCGAACTTCATTGAAGTCCCCACAAATTACCCAAGCTAAACGCGGAGCCTTTCTTATTGTTCCCAACAGCTCCTCCCAAAGAAGCTTTTTGTTTTGAAAGTCTTGTGGCGCATAAACATTTATCACCCCAAGATCAACCTGTGAACTAAGCCACTTTCCAACGACCACAATAAACCTATCTTTCTTCTCCACATCCAAAGCTTGAAACATAGAATCATTCCAAATCGTAAGAAGACCGGACGACCTGCCAACCGGATCAATAGAAGCGAACTTAAAATGATTTCCGCCCCACACCGAAGCAACTTGCCACACATGCTGAACAACCATTTTCGATTCTTGCAGACAAAGAAAACTAATCTTGTGATCTCGCCCCACACTTTTTATCCAATTCCTCTTCTCCTCCTTCCCCATCCCATTCAAATTCCAGGACAGGATTTTTAACATAAAATCTCTCCTTCTCCATTGCCGAGAATGTCATCCAGGATTTCTAAATTATTATCCATCTCAATACCAATTTCTTTACCAACTCTAACCAAATTATTAATATCCAGAAATCGGCTATTTTCTGAAGGTGGAAGAGAATCAAACTTACCTGGCGAGACCGCAGCAGCTCGGATTCGACGATTGGAGTTTCTGATCAAAAGTTCAGAATCTGAAGATTCATGCTGATTTCGGTCACACACAAAACTATCTCCTACCGTCCCTCCTATTGCAGCATCATGCTTGCAGGAAAGTCCCCTTTTTCTCCGATAGCAGTTGCAAGGGCTTTTGACCTTTTTCATTTTTTTTTACGTCTATTCCGCTTAACCACAGCATCAAGTTTGGAATGAAGAAACCATTCCTCAATTGATTCATTTTTCGATAGATCCAAGCCATCTCCTTCCACTTCACTTCCTTCCTCGGCATCGACAACGGGATCAGCCTCCACAAGAGGCGTATCCTTTAGAGAGACCAGACTTGGCCCATCTTTAGGAGAAGAGAAAAATTGATGGCAAGGAGGCCCAAAACCTGAATTTAAACCAACACTAGGCCCATCAGTGGGGGGGATTAGATTTTTATGGCCCAACAAAAATAATTTACCATCCTGTTTAGAGCACCCAGAAACATCAAAAGTCTCCTTGAGATTCACACCCTTATCATAATTTGACTCCAATTCACGAAGGTCCCCATCAAAATAATCACCGTTAGCCTTCCTCGACAACTGGTCCTGCAATAACATTTCCTTATCATGCTGCCGACTTGGGGACTTTTCAGCTTCGCGCCTTATCGCTGACACCGAATCTGGAACTCCATCCACCGGCGAATTCCATTCCGGCGAGTTATAGGCAAAAACCGGCGATCCACCACCCGCTCCTATAACCGATTTTTGATCCTCACTATCATTGAGAAGGCTAGCTACCGATCCAGCTTCTAGAATTTCGCCCCACTCTGGTCCATCCCATAACTTTTCGATAACTCTGATCTTATAACTGAACCTTCCGATGACAACCGTCACCGTGTCCCTTATCCATCCCATCGACTCCGTCAGGACATCCACGAATCCGTGAGTCCTACAGAGGTCCCTCTCATCAAGTCTCTCAAAATTCACGACTTTTCCCCAAAGGCTCCCGACTTTACATAAGGACCCAGAATCCCAAGCCTGAATCGGAAGACCCTGAATTTCAAGTCTAGCGATACGATTTACCACCTGGAAATCCGCATTCCAGCTTCGCAAGAAAACAAACCAGTCTTTCCAGATAGCTGAAGCCTTATCGCAGAAACCTCGTGCGCAATCACTTGAGGCAAACTCTAACATCACGGACAAACCCCCCAGATAGATAACTCGAATACCATCCCAACCTTCCGACTTCGACAAAGAACCAATCATCTTGAGGGAGTCAAAACTTTTCAATTCCCCGATTAAGGCGGACTCCAACCTGGTCAGAATTTCTTCCGACGGGAACAGCTCCAAAGCTTCCTTTTTCTTAACAACATCCTCAACATCCAACTCATTCTGAGATGGCTCTGTGCCACGACCATTCCCGCATACTGCTTCCGCAAACGATTTGTCCCCCCTAATGAACCGAACCTTCGAGGTCGAGCGCGCTGCAGCTATCCCGACAGGGACTTTTGCTGCCGCCTTTGCACCATTATTCCTACTGAACCGAGCGAGATTGGCCCTAATCTTGTAAGAGCCTAACCACATCTTGTTGAGGTTCTCTTCCATCCTCCTCCAATCTTCAACCTTGATAAACCTCACAAAACCGAACCGTTTACCCTGATCGTTCCTTTTTCTGGCCACGTACAAATCTACCAACAACCCATGCTTTTTGAATTCTCGCCATAAACTTTGCTCCGAGACCTTCTCCGGGAAATTTGTGAAGAAGAAAGATGTTGCTGCACCTCTCAAGGAGTCGCTTCCTAGAGGAGAGAAACCCATATTGACTCTTCTACAGAAAGTGAACTTATGATTTCGAAGATCTCTAAGATTATGATCAAATCTGTAGAATTGTGTACATCTGTTATTTACGATAGAGATCATGTTTTTCATGCTCTTTATCATCTCTGTAACTATTTRTACCCGTCTTCATTACGTAATGAAATACACAATAGAGTAATGGCTTTGGAAACTCATATATTAACCTTTTCACACATAAATAGATCAATATATAGAAGAACACACATACTSTACTATTAGATTTTGTAAAGTAGTTTAGCTTATAAGATTATTTACTTTATGGGGGTGCTTGATATTGCTTATAAAAACAACTTATTGACTTATTCCGGTGTGACACCGGTAATAAACACTTTTAAGTGTTTGGATAAACAATTTATRTCGGTGTCAAACCGGTAATAAGGAGTTTTTGAAAAAATTAAACTTATAATAAGTTGATAAATGCTTTTTCAAAAAAGCATAAGTTGTTTCGAATAAGCAATCCCAAACAGCCCCTAAGTATATTGCAGGATGCGGAACTAGCTTATTGGGAAAAAACAATTAATGGGTATATTTTGCTTTTCAGTTGAACAAATGGGAATAAAAGAGTTTATGCCAGCATATCTTGATCCATCCCTTGACGATAAAGAGCTTCTAACTGGTGTAAGCTTTGCTTCTGGTGGCTCAGGATTTGATCCCCAAACTCCCAAGTTATTGGTAATTGCCATATGCACACCCTTTTCAATTTGTTTCGAGACCCAAAAAAGCTTACAAGAAGACGAGTACTTGAAGGGGTGAATCSKGTTGACACACYSCTYWGCAACCGGCCAAACAGAAATCTGAACTYRATATCTTCAGAATATCCTACCTTATTTCAGTTRCTAGTTTTAYATCAATTCAACAATACCATATTTTGTTAGTATCCATGATTTTGATTTTGAGGTAAATCTTTTGTATCAGGGGGTTTTGTCATTTACGGACCAGCTAGAACAATTCAAGGAATACATTGAGAAGCTTAAGGGTATGGTTGGGGAAGAAAGAACACAGTACATATTAGCAAATAGCATATTCTTGGTTGTTGCAGGTAGCGACGATCTTGCTAATACTTACTTCACTATCGGCATAAGGAGACTACAATAYGATATCGCCTCCTACAGTAATCTAATGGTATCTTCAGCTTCCAACTTCATAAAGGTAATGTTTAATTTCAGTTTCTTATGGTTTGTGTCCATGTGTTTTTTTGATTGTATGTCTAGTGAAATTTGAAACTGTAACCTCATTTGGCCTTCTCAAGGTTTTCTAGGATCAACGTGCGGTCGTGAACTGTCACATAGTTTTCCATTCAAAGTTATATTGTGACATAAAGCTGTTATAATCAACACCTTTGAATTACATTAATTGAAGGATATATACAAACTTGGAGCAAGAAGAATAGGGGTCTTCAATGCAGCCCCAATAGGGTGTTTGCCATCACAAAGAACTCTTAGTGGCAATGTGCATGGAAYGTGTGCAGAAAAGTACAACAAAGCAGCACAGTTATATAACAGCAAGTTGCAGGCAGAACTTAAATATCTTCATAGCACTCTCGATGGATCGAGGGTCGTCAAYATTGACATATACAAGCCTTTGCTTGCGATCATCGAAAACCCTCAACAATATGGTACTTGATACGTTTGGATTGTACGTCGTAATCATCTGTTTTAGGTTTGAATTTGATTTGTTAGTCTGACAAGTTCATTCTCTCATACTTCAGGACTAGAAGTTGTGGATAGAGGCTGTTGTGGCACAGGAAACATAGAGGTTGCCATTTTATGCAACCGATTGCTCCCAACATGTCTTGATGATTCAAAATACCTGTTCTGGGACAGTTATCACCCTACAGAGAAAGGATACAACATCCTCAWAAATGAAGTGGTAAAACGACATGCTCATGAGTTCTTTTGAGTTCATATGGAGGTTAACAARTATTTGTRATGTAAAAAGTTTGTGTGCAAGCTCGTTTCTTGATGTTTTGGATACTTTTCGAATGATGTATATGTCATGTAAACCCCCTTTTGTACCCATTTCTTATATTTTAACAATAATACATATAGCCTCAACCTCTTTTCCAAAATAGTGTTGGATTATCCTTTTGGCTCCTACTTATTCAAATAGAAATCATTATAAATTTAACCAAAATAGTGTTGGATTATTCAAACTAGTGACCTACGGGGAAGGAGCCCCAAAAAATAGACCTCATTTKATATAACAATAATATGCTATGATTTAATRGTCACTAACGTCCACTGCCACCACCATCACTGACAGCGCCACCAYTGACCACCTCACCACYATCAGCTACCACTATCACCAYTTACCACGACCTCCATCTCCTTCACAACCACATCTCCATTTCCATATCCACAATTGTCGGCACAAAMCACCATTACTATCAACCACCTMYACCTTCTCCACAACCATTACATCTACCTCCATATTCACTACTACCGACCGCCACCACAACCGGCACCTCCACCTTCATCTTCACCATTGTCAGCCAGCGACCACCAACTACTAGAAAACTGAGTATTTCCGACTGAAAAATCCGTCGGAAAATTATTGGCGGATTTTCGACGGACAACTAAAAAGTCAACTTTTGTTGACTTCCATCGGTAAATATATTYCGACACTGATTAAAATAAGTTACCGGCGGATTTTTGRTTAATTTTTTTAAATTAACGTCCACCAGTAATCCGCCGAAAAATAATTAAAAACTCAAATTTATTATTTTAAATTTTCGGCGGATGCCGGTAATTTAAAATAATAAATTATTCAAAATTCAAAAAAAAAATTTATTGGTTTCCGACGGACAACTTTCCAGCAGATTTTTATATTCTTTTTTTTTTTTTTTTCATTTTTCATACTTTTGGTTTTATATATATGTAAAATAATGCATATATTTCACATGAAATGTATAATGGATAATAATTCTCTTATCGATTCCAACACACACATACATGTATGCAAAACATATCTATATACAAACACATTATCCGATGTCATTGTTATTATTGGACTTTAAAAACTATTAACAAGTCTATTTGGGTTTAACAGGTATTAGTTGAGCCCAATGCACACCACATGCTTATATGCAATACATGTTTTCTCACAAACACGCGCGTATTACGCTTTAATGAATGTTAGTTGGACTTTAATGGTTATATTGTGCTTTTATGGTTCTTATTGATTTTTTACACGATCTATTGGGCATTAATAGATATATTGTGGTTTATTTGGTCGTATTGGGCTTTAGTTGACTATTGGACTTTAATTGATCTATTGGGCTTTCATGAATGCTATTTGAGTTTTAATGGATATATCGGGCTTTATTTGATTGTATTGAGCTTCAATGGATCTATTGGGTTTTTTTTGAAATATATAATAATTATATATGACAAATGCAACAAATAAACTCACACATCCTCCTCACTTTTGGTTAAGTTTGAACCCCTGACCTCTTAGGAGGCTAAGGACTACAATACTGTTAGGACAAAGACGATTTGGTAGGATCTATTGAGTTTTAATGGATCTATTGAGCTTCAATGGATGTTAGTTGGGTTTTAACAGTTCTATTGAGCTTTAGTAGATGTTAGATGGGCATTAACGATTCTATTGGTCAATTTTTGACTTTAATTGATCTATTATGCTTTAATTGGTCATATTGGTCATTTATGATGTTAGTTGGACTTTAATGGATCTATTGGGGTTCAACTGATGTTAGTTGACTTTAACGGTTCTATTAGGCATTAATGGATGTTAGTCGGGCTTTAACGGTTCTATTAGGTTTTAATAGATGTTAGTTAGGCATGAACGGTTTTATTTAATGGATATATTGGGCTTTATTTGATCGTAGTGGGATTCAATAGATCTATCGGGCTTCAATAGATCTATTGGGCTTTGATGGCTCTATTGAGCTTCAATAGATGTTAGATGAGATTTAATGGTTCTATTGGGCTTTAATGTATATATTGGTCTTTATTTAGTTGCATTTGGCTTTAATGGATGTTAGTTAGGCTTTAATGAATCTATTCGACTTTAATTGGTCGTATCAGTTTTAATGGTGGAAGAATGATGAAGAAGATGAAGATCTTGGATTTAAGCCTACAAGACTTAAATATCTAGTTGCAAGCTTTAGATGCTCTTGAATAAATCGATTTGGAGGAGGAATGTTCTTGGATCAAAAACGAGAGAGAGAGAGAGAGAGAGGTGAGTTGGTGAAGAATAAGTGAAGAAAATCGGATTTAGAGGGGCTGCAAGCCCAACAACTTTTTTGTCCAGATGCTCACGACCACGAGCAAAATAGTTGCGCGGACGCGAGCAGTGTATAAATATAGTTTTGCCCACTTTTTGGGGTTTGCTCGCGGGCTCGAGCAAAATAGCTGCACGTGCACGAGCAGTGCAATCTTCGACCAAAAGTTGGTTTTTTTTGCCAAATACGATAACCAACTCAACCAACATTCACGATACTTCTAAATGGCTATATTAAAGCCAAAATACATACAAAACTTGAAATTATGGATACTAAAAATCCGGGTGTTACACTTTTGTTGCTGTCATCGACGATGACGATGTATTGATCATATATCGCAAGCGCTTTTTGCTAATCACCATATTACCATTCCTTTAAAAATATTGATCATTTGATCCAAGGGCCAGGATCATTCTCTATTTCTCATACATTTAACACTTCTCATTGGAACATTTTCCTATATATTTACACATTAACACACTCATTATGTATACATTAACATTACACATACATGTATACATATATACAATACATATATACATGCATGTATCCATGGTGATATTCATAAACACTCATATATATACATGTATGATGTATCTATTATGATATATCATATACGCATATACATATAGACACACATTCATGCATATATACGCATAGACACACATACATGCACATATACAAATAAACACATACAAACATAGACATACAAGCACACATATACATATGTATCCCCATATACACACACGCACACAAGCATATATACATATATACAACACATAATATGTGATTATCAAACAAAACAATCATTATGTATACATTAACACATACACATGCATATATACATATATACATGCATGTATCCATCATGATATATCATATACATTCACATATATGGTAGAGTAAGTCTACTTAGTGAACTGGCAGGATGCGAAGATCGATTGATGAATATTATATACATGTATCCTTTGATATATCATATACGCATATACATGCATATATACTTATAGACACACATACATGCACATATACATATAGTCACACATACATGCACATATGCGTATAGGCACATACATACATAGACATACAAGCACACATATACATATGTATCCCCATACATGGATACATATACTATAACATATGTATACATATAACACATACACATTCACATTTATATATATTACACGGACCGATAGATACATATAACAATACATATGAAAAACCAAGAAAAATAAATATTCCGACGCTAATTAGCGACAGGCACACAAATTTTCATTTTCACTTTTTTTGTAAATTGAATTTCATGGATTCCACTGCTAATTCGTCACTAATTAGCTGCGAATATGTGTTCGTCGCTAATTAGCGACAAATTTATGAGGGATTGTGTTTGTCGTCATTTTGTCGCTAAGTCGTCGCTAATTAGCGACGAAATTTGGCAGTTGCTATTACCGAAGGAATTTCGCCGTCGCTAATTTTTCCACTATTACCCGTTTTTCTAGTAGTGTAAAAGTGTTTTAACAAGTTTAAAGTACGCTCTGTAGAGATGTTGTAATAAGTTTATAAGTGTTGTAAACTTGTAATAAGCATCACTTGAAACCCTAAAATACTAGAGATGATTGTGAAATATATTATATTTAATTCTTATTTTTGGCATGTTCTTCGCCCTATTTGTAATTCGAGAAACCATCTCCTTTGTTCGAACCAGATTGTTGAATGTCCGAATGCAAAAATTAGCAAGATCTTGAATTAATGAACTAGAATTTCGGGATGACGCACACGATCTTAGAGAGAGAAAGCTTAAAAGAGATTATAAGATTATTACAATTTTCCAAATTCGATTATGTCAAATCCCATTCTTACCCTCTCAATGTCTAATTTGATTTGAGACGAGTGTCAATTTTTTTCCTTTATTACAAGTTTCTATCTACTAGTTTACATTATTTTCATTTGCTAATTTGTCAAATATACACACATGTGACAACTATTGAGTTTGATGAGATGCATTGAAACACCATCTAGCAGCAATTTGCCATCAATCGCAAGCTCGATAAGTTAACTAGCGGCCCATATCATGCCATCAAAAAGCCATATAAGTCTATTCATTATTCGGTTTAAAGTGAAATGATCAAGATCAGTGATTGTAAGTTCCAAACGGTCCTATAAGTTTCTAAGTGACGACTAACTGAGGACTTCTATCTCTTCAAAGAATTGAACAAGTATTGAGATGTTATTTAATTCAAGTTATTCGGTTTTCAACTTTCTCCAAACAACCTGATAATCAATCAAATTAAGTTTTGTTTCTGTTAGTTAATTTCCCGTTATTCTTGTTGGTTAAATCAAATACCGCTCTTGAATTTTGATGCTTAAAAATCCCTTTATATTGAAATTTTGGTTTACAGGGAGATTTACGAATTTCTAAATTTCGGTTTTACAAGAAGATTACAAATTTCTCGATAAATTACGATTAGTATTATTGGAATAGGTAATTACGCACTTGCATTTGCTTTGATGGACAATTATTGTTATTACTACAACTTTAAACATCTTTTCCCATTATATATGCCAACAATTAGTTAGTTTGTTTTTAATATGAGTTAATATCGACTGAATAATTAAGTCATTTATGATGCCAACTTTCTTTAATTAGAAATTTTCTTTTTAGCGACGTTAAGTTGGTGACTTGGTACCGTATATGAGGTTTAAGCATTTATTTAAAGATTAAGCTTTATTGTATATGCTTTAAATACAAAGTCACTATTTTAATCTAATAATTATGAAACTATAATTTTAAAATAAATTTGTCGCTTACGTTCTTATATGAAAAAGTTGTATGTAAGTATATATGCATGTGTCAACAATGTGGATTATGTCGGTTCCAAAAAATTACTCTCAACCTTATCTGCAACTTATTCGATAACTGCCTAAAAATTTCAAAATACACAAATTCAATCGCATATATTGACTTGTACATTTGTAACCTATAGATGGCTGGTATGAATTTCAAATGTCCTATATATTAGAACCAAAAAAAAAAAAAAAAACCATGGAAATGTTACAAAACTTACAAACCAAATGTCGTTCGTCTGTGCAGATTATCAACAATATGGATTAAAGCAGTCTCAAAATTTATTTCCCAACCGCATCAGGAAGTACTCATTTTATAAATGTCTAGAAATTCAAAATACAAACAATCAAAAGTTGATACTGGTTTGTAAGGTTTGTAGTTTTTGCATGGTTTGTATTATATATATATATGCTACATTTTAATTTTCATAAATTTTTTTATTATAACATTTATTTTAATTTTTCTTTATTACAACAATATACTTTAAAATTATTTTTATTAGGACATTGTATTTTGAAAAATTTACTCATTATAGTAATAGATAATTTATTACATTTCAAACCAATCTCTTATTTTTTTTGCTTACATGCATATCCGAAATGAAATGATATCGATAAGACGCCATTCTGATTACATGACACAAATTTAACATTTTTACATTAGTTTCCCACCTTCTCTCCTCATAATTCATATCACAAACAAAATATATGGTTTTCATCCATCTCTTTAGAAATTGAAAAAAAAAAATAACTTCTCAAATGTATTTCACACTCACTTATTAAATTATATACAAATTAAATATAAAGTAATATAATTTTTCTAAACAAATATATTATATTATTTTTAAAATAAATATTTTCTTGGTCCGAAACAATTTTCAANTATTATATGAAACAATTTCACAAGATTAAACAATTTAATGAAAAAATTTAATAAGATTAAACAATGAAATCGACGTATGAGGGTGGTTTGTACGGTTTTTACAAATGAGGGTGGTTTTCATTTGATCGCTCCTCTATATATATATATGTATATATATATATATATATATATATGCATGTATAGGGTTGAGTTCCGATGATAAGGAAAGTTATAGTGAGAAATATAAGAAAAAATCTTCATTCTTGGATCAATCTTAATTGAATGTCAACACTAACGAGGTGCACCGAGATGCACCAAATCAATTATCTTCTAAAGCGCAATTCATGGATGAGTATGAGATTAAAAATGATCAAGGATTTAAATATCTTCTTACGCTTCTCACTGTAACTTGTCTTCTCACTCCATTCTTCGCCTGTTGTTCATATGTGAATCACACGGATTCACATATACACTTGTTTTGCCGCCTATTTGTAAAAATTACGAAACTATCCATCCATCTTCCGCATACCATACGAGGAATTATCTACTGCTTCATAGTCAAAACCGTAAATCTTGACCAGATGAAAGGTTAAGATCATTTCTCTACTTCTAATATGAACATATATATATATATATATATATATATATATATATGTGAGATCAGGAGAGAATTCTGTTAAGAAGAATCGAAGTACCCATCTAAACCGTTGGATTGAGATGATCTAACAAATAAAGTAAAAAATGTGGTTATAACCACCTTTAAAAAATAAAACAAAAATATCATCCACCATCTTTTAAATCGAAAATCGACGAAATATAACAAAAATTGGAACAAAACAAATTACACAAAAAATGATTACTTTATTATCTATAAATTGACATCCATTTTGAATTTTTCATGGTTCTCTGGTTCCTTTTTTCAAGGTTCTCTCTTGATTTTTTCCACATACACACACATATGTGTGTGTATATATACACATACACATATAGACCGAGGTTCAGAGAAAAGCTCAAAATAAATGAAAATTAGAAAACATCTTATCAACCATTACATTAGATGATTTAATCTATATGATTAAACGAGCGGTTACATAAATACTTTTTAAATTAAAACACCTTATCTTCTATTTTTTTTTCTCGAACAAAGATGAAAAATAATGAAAATTCGAACAAAATAAATTACAAAAAGAATACGATCATTTTTTTTTCCGTGAATTTGGCATCATATTGATATATTTTTTTACGTGAATTTGACTCAAAAGGTCAAAAGTAACAGGAGGTCCCAGGTTCAAATCCAAGGAGGAATATAAATCCCCTTGTGGCCACGTAGGTTCAAATACGGTGACTCCGGGCTATCTGCAAAGCAAATGGTCGCCCTGAGATTAGTCGGCTCTCATAGCGGGTTGAATATCCAGGTTAATAAAAAAATGATAAAAATATAAATGTTTTTGAAAGCATGAATAAGAGACATGCAATGTACATGTTACATATATTTCACCATTTTTATTTTGCAAAAAAAAAAAAAACACATAAATTTGGGAGGGGAATTTGGCCTAAGTCCGATGTCGACAACTAGCCATCTCTATTCAAGTGCCTTTATGAATTAATGCTACCGTTAGTGGGTGGCGATTACAGATGTATTAAAATGATTTATCTTTTTAAGTTTTTGATATGGTTTCTTGATATCTGACCAAAACAAAAGTTCAGGTCGTAGAACGAACAAAGAAACGTATAGAAAAAGTAAGACACGAACAAACTTGTATTTAAACACTCGGTCAAAAATTACTTTATATATTGTGATTTTAAGGTGAAAATCTTGAAGTTGATCGAAGTGTGTACATGAAGCTCATTTGTATGATATCAACCTTATGATTCTCGTAACCCTATTTTCTCTTTTGTTGATCGGGTTGACTGCACTTTAATTAATACGGTAATGGCGACGTTAAGATTCAAGAGAAAACCATACCAACAAATCAAACTTTTATTGTGTATTATATTAAAACATGTTTTGTCTGACAAATTGCCTTCTAATAAATAATTCGTTAATAGAACAATAATACATGTAATTTTCAACATCGTTCACAATGGTTTCCGTCTGATATCTGTAGCTTTAAATTCTTTCCATGTGTTTCGTTATTCTTTATCTAGTCGTTTACATCTAACATTGTCGTCTAGAGCTTGTTATTGAATATGATTTTTCATATACGAATCATATCAATACTATGTTTGAGATAAATCCGAACAACGCAAGTTGAAAACATATGTACAAGTGATTCATGCTAAACACAAATCGTTTTTTGTGTGTGTACATTTTCTTGGAATCGAAGACCATATACCAGATAATTAGATACCCCTTTTACTTGAAAACAAGAAAGTAACTGTCTTGTAGTTGAAACTTTGCACAGTTCGGTTTAGGATTCAAGTCTTAGGGTTAGAACTGATCGACAACATTCGTCGATGAAGATTGAGGTTGATTAAGGTTAAATAAGGTTCAATAAGATTGTGTCTTAGGGTTTGTGGTTATGTGCTTAAGGCTAAGACCATGGTTAATTAGATCTATGATCGTAATTATGGTTAGGGATTAGAGTCGTTAAAATTTAAATTTAGGTATCTTGGATTTAGTGTCATGATTAGGAGTTTAATTAGTTAGCTAGGGTTACCTCCTATAAAATTGGAGTGATGAATTATAGTCGTCACACATGCGAATATCTACATCGACTACATTGGGTTTAAATGTTTTTGAAATGCCATCGTTTCTCGGCTACTGATAGTTTATATTTTTATTTATTTATTTAATTTCTCTTTGTTAATCGAAACTTTATAACCGACAATAAACATCTTTCTTTAATTTCCAACCATCATATATTTTTATAGCGTAAAGAAAGTATGATTTCTACTTACATTGGCGGAACTGATATTCACTTGTAAACATTTCAAAAAGACTTCTTCTATCAATTTTTTTTTCTTCTAAACGGTAACATAAACTCGAGAAAACAAAAGCTTTACAAAATGGATACGTGGTTTTCGGTTTAAATTTTTTGAAATGTTAACGTACTACTTACTTTGAATTTCTAAAGGATTTTATGATTAATTTTTGTCTAATATCCAAATTAATTTAAATATACCTAAAAAGGTTTAATTTTGATAAATATAAAATTAAAAATCATAATCTTTTGATTATAAATAAGTTCCATGTAATTGATTATTATGTCCAATTACCTATCAATATTACAAATTACAAATGATGTTTTTTTTAAATATTATTTATGGGTTTTCCAATGAAAGACATACACATATATCTATAATATATTATAAATTATTTGACTAAAACTCTTAAAAACCATTTTTTATGCATAAAGTAATGTTTATTGATGCATATTACTTAAAATTTAAGATTAAAAGTAATTTTGCATAGGTACAACTTATTAATACTCTATTTTTAAATCCGTATAACTAACTGCTGATAAACATAATAAAATACAAGATAAACATTCATTTTAAATATAAAAAATCTAAAATATAATTA
>NW_020200825.1:75576-78686 GCF_001531365.2 Cynara cardunculus var. scolymus
TGTAATTGATTATTATGTCCAATTACCTATCAATATTACAAATTATTAATGATGTTTTTTTAATATTTATGGGTTTTCAAATGAAAGTCATATATATATATATATATATATATATATATATATACACACATACACTAGAAGAGTATTTACGTAATGCAACGAAATAAATTTTGACTTTAATGTTTAGTTTATATTATTTGTTTTATTGATATAATACGATTTTATGTGGTTTTGAGAAAACGATAATGTTTTTATTTTTGAATAAAATATAAATCGAAATTAGTATCAAATTAACTATTTAATAGATCTCAATTTTTTGGTGTAACTTCTTTAATTCAAATTTTTATTTTAATTTAATTTAGATTTAATAACAAAATAATTTATTTTTGGTTTAACAATATAATTTTTTTATAAAGATAATTTTTTTTGAACGGCCAATTTATTAAAACGAAACTAGCTAGCGGCTAGACCGACGAGAGAAAAAACAAGAAAACAACTACACCATGTTCGGGTTACAAGACAACCTATTCCAAGCTAACTTGCCATAAGCCTTAACTATTATCTTTATATTTTTTTATAAAAATAATAATTAATCATTCTGTTAGATTTCAATGATTATCTTAATTATATTTTAGATTTTCTATATTTAAAACGAATGTTTATCCTGTA
This sequence comes from Cynara cardunculus var. scolymus, assembly GCF_001531365.2. NCBI lineage: Eukaryota > Viridiplantae > Streptophyta > Magnoliopsida > Asterales > Asteraceae > Cynara > Cynara cardunculus. The sequence continues at coordinate 76,246 of NW_020200825.1, forward strand.
TTTGATTATGTTTATCCACAATTAGTTACACAAATTCAAACATGAAGCTTTAATAAGTTGTACTTACGCACAATTTACTTGTAATCTTGAATTTTAAGTAATATGCATCAATAAACGGTACTTCATGCATAAAAAATGGTTTTTAAGAGTTTTTGTCAAATGATTTATAATATAGTGTATATATATATATACATATATTCCTCTAATATGAAAAATTTAATACTTAATTAATGTATAGTTTAACAAAAAAGGTATTAATTTACTAGTTGGTTGAAAAAATTACAAATTAAGAATGAAAAAGTCAAATGAGAAATATGTTGCAATAAAAAGAAAATAAAATCTCTAATAATTTATTAATTACTTGGAAGTCTTTATAAGATATGTATATATATACCATACACAGGTATATGCATAATATAGCCCTCTTCTTTGTCTTCATATACTTCTCTTTCCTGTACATTACATGATGCAGCCTCTAATTTCCCCCTACTTTTCTTCATCTTTGCTCACTGTTTTCTTGGTGTCTCTTCTTTTCGTTGGTGACCATGCCGCAGCGCGGATAATCCTGCCGGCAAACGTGACTGTGCCCGCAATTATAGCGTTCGGGGACTCAATAATGGATCAAGGGGCCAACAATAATCTAAACACTGTGGTCAAAGCAAATTTTGCTCCCTATGGAAAGGATTTTTTGGCCGGAAAACCATCCGGAAGATTTTCCAATAATAAGACACCCGCGGACATGCTCGGTACATCTTGCATTTTCAAACTTTTTTATGACTCAATTCCGTATTTATTTGTTTTCTTCGTCTTTGTACGCTCATTTCTTTTCTACTTTTGCGTATCTTAAAGTGCTTTTAAAGGTGATTAATGAATCTAAATTTGGATAAGATATGTACGTGACATATAGATTAAACTTTTGTTAACATAAGTGATTCGTTCAATCATTCGTTTTTGAATGTCACCATAGAAAATGACCATTTTAAAGGCGTCGTTTTTGATGATTCACGACCAAAACCAACAACGTATTTTGCTATTTAATCYGTAAAAAAGAAAAATTGCATAACAGTGTAAACTTTGTAGTTGATCAAYCTTAAACCTTCTTAATTAATTAGCACTAAAATCTTTTTGATTAAGAACCCATTAAGCACCTTGTACTTTTATTAGCCTCTTTAAGTTACAACTTCCATACAGCTTATTTGAACGGTCAATACATACAGCAACAGCTTTTGAATGCATTAATATAAATAGTAAAATATGAATTAAGATTTAAAATGCATTTTATATTGTTATAATAATACAAATTAATGCATTTTTATTTAAAACTTAATGGTATGCACTTAAAATTGGTAGTACAACTTTGTACCACTCAACTAAAATATAAACCCATTCAAGGAAAAATAATGTGTGTTAACCATAAGGGTGGTGCCTGATTGGTTTGARCTTGGCTCYAAAGATCAAAAGTATCAGGAGGTCCGAGGTTCAAATCCAAGGAGGAATAAAAACCCCCTTGTGGCMACRAARGTTCAAATGCGATGACTCCRGGCTATCTGCAAAGCAGGTGATCGCTCTGGGATTAGTCGGCTCATATARCRGGTTGGATWTCCAGATTAATAAATACTAATAATCTATACTACATTAATAAGCATTTAAACCAAAGTCTTAAGTACAAGTATTTAAGCATAATGTACAACCATTTTATGCAAAATTTTCAAAAATCTTTTAATTACAACTCATAAAGTATGATGTACAAGTTTTTAATACAACACCATCAATATCACCCAAACAGAAAGTCTTAGTTTTGCTTTATTACTTACATCTCTTTTTCCTCCCTTTTTTAGCTTTAGACATGGTAAATCATCTTCCCAAAAATGTTTCATGGTCTCAGCTTTTGAAGGTTTTTCAAACTTCAACTAAATTTAAATTCAAATTTTTGTAATGAGTTATGAGTATATGGGTTTAGAAATCCAATACGTGTGCAATTATTTTTCTATTCGATTTTGCTAATACACCGTATTAACCTTCAACTTTATATATTAGTTGACTAGCAAAATAATCACACAAACTTATAATTCAACGCTAAACTAATGTTTCAGAATTGTGATTCAACCGCACTGCATCGCACAGGTATACCACTAGTAGTAATAATAATAATAATGTGTGTACATAAATATTAGTATAACTAGATTTACATTCTAAAAGTTACTAGAACTGGAATATARGAAGTAAAAAACATCTCAATTTCACATAGATGAAAGGTTATATGTAAAATAAAAATCATAGATGTTTTTATTTCTTAGAAGGGTACTCACTCACACAATGAAGCGAAATACATTTTGATTTTAGTGTTTCGTTGTTTTGTCTTAGTCAGTGTTATAATACGTTTTTATGTGGCTCTGAGAAAACGATAATGTTTTTAGTTTTCAATAAAATATAAATATGAA
>NW_020200825.1:78871-81481 GCF_001531365.2 Cynara cardunculus var. scolymus
ATAAAATTTCTTATTAATTTAATATAGTTATTAAAGTAATATAGTATGTTATTTTTTCTCATAAACGAAACGTACCAGAGTAAATTACAAATTCATATATTCACTTTAAAAGTTTTCAAGTATATATAATATTTATATATGACAAATAAAACAAATAAAGTCACACACCTTCCTTATCTTTGATGAGGTTTGAACTCTTTACTTTTTAGGAGACAAAAACTAATATACTGCTAGGCCAAAGACCATTTGGTAGAAAACTGACGATGTTATAATGAGATAATTTAAGAAATAAATTGCTATAATGAGCAATACCATGTCCGCAATATGATTAAACACATGTTGCATTGACTGATACATAACGAGCTCTTGCAACCTTTGGTTACATTCATCAAATCACCCACGTCTTTTATGTATGTGGTTAATCCTATAAGATTAAATGCTCGTATCACGTGCAATCCACTACTAAATGAAATACTTTTGCTTACAGACGTTCCCCTGAAAAATCTAACGCTAAAGGGTGATTCGTCACAAAAATTGGTGGGTAATTCAAATTAGTGACATATTACCCATGAATTCTTTGGGTGATCCATTGGTATTTTAACGAAAAACTTCAGATTCTACAGAACTATTGGTATTTTGTAGGTGATCTGTCGGTAAATACCATGGTGTTCACAACGTGTTCGCAATGTTCACAACAAATTGTACGTGTATCGACCTTATGTTGTAGTCTTGGTGTTCACTATATTAATGCATTCACCATGAATCTTGTCTACGCATCGTCCCTATTGTGGTGCGGGTGTTGACCATGATATCTTTTTCTTGTTTACAACATAGATGGTTGTTTCTTGTTGTAGATCTGTGGTTAGGGTATACACCATGATATTTACAAAGTGTTCACCATGGCTTTTCATGTTCCAGATATGTGGTTTGGATGTCACAAATTAGAGAGTTCGCAAAAAAAGGTCATATATATAATCATTTGATAACTCCGAATTTGTGAGATTTGTGAGACTGTGGCATCAATGTAAACCACTAATTGAACATAATCAGGGGCAACTTGATTGTTTTTTCATTGAGTCCTATATGAATAAAGTTGGCTTTATAAATAAAGCTGTTTGTATGTATTAATAAAACTGTTGCTTATTTGTTCTACTGAATAACTGACTAAACGACAAAAATGACCATTTTACCCTTCTATTTGTTTTTTTATTGATCTCCAAACAACATTCCATTACAGGTTAAAAAACCAAAACATAATTTATTAAAGATTAATGAAATGATCTCCAAACATCAAAATCTAAACACAAATTCATTAAAAAAATCTCGATAACATAAAGAAAATGAATCCTTAAATCAAATAGAAACACAAAATTATGATTAAAAATCTTGATCAGAATCCAAATACAAAATCAATATCACAGGGACGTGGAGGATCGAGGGGTTGGCTGAACAAAGATTTGTTTAACCCAGGACGATGCCAACAACAGAGATGAGGGTTGGGTTTTTTGATTGAGAGGTGCAGGAAGGCGACGAGGAGGCAACGAGAAGGATACAGTGGTTAGGTGTGATGTTCACAGGGGTAGGAGTGGAAACGTGATGTCCGTATGAATAAGGGGTGTTCTCCTAAAAACTTATTCGATAAGCTCATCACTGAATCATTAAGTCGCTTCCAAACATCACAATATGACTAACCGAATAAGCTCAAGCGTGTATTGAGCTCATTAAGTTGTTTCTAAATACGCCATTAATGTTATTAACTAATAAGATAATTATCATTATTTTGTTAAATAAAAATTTATGCATTTTTCAGGAAATTCAATGCATACCTTTTTTTCCTCTCTCCTCTCTCTTTGTAACATGCACACACAATAAAAAAAAAAAAAAAAATACTAGGTGAACAATTGTAAACATGTAAACAACCTTAAGAATTTTTTAGCAGGATGTTCATAATGTGTTCATAACTGGTATTTTAGATTTAGTTAATGTTCACAAGCTATACTAGATCACTTAAAATTATAGTGTCCATAATGCATTCATAAACTATAATAGCATTTTTCAAAAATGTTCACAATATGTTCAACTCATGTATATTCAATTATGCATCTACATATATATTATGGGAAGATGAAGGAGAAAATAAGAGAGAGAAGAAATAAGAGAAAAAATAGGAGGGATGATAGAGGAGAGAGAAGAGATTTTTAATGTATATATGATTTTATTTACAACTAATTTTTTGTATTCTAAATTGGATTTTTTGTATCTCAAAAATTAAAAAGTTTACAAAAGAAGACCCATATATATATATATAGGAGGAAGTTCATGAAAATCAGTAAAAAAATTGAAAAATTAAGGAACACCCTGTTAACAAATGTGTATACCAGTAATTGAAGTTGTTTCTTGATTTTTATGCACGCATGGATGTTAAGTACATGTGCATACCCAACAAATTGTTTACAAAATAATTGTATGCAACTGTATATCGTCTATTTGTATATATCATCCAGATGAAAACTAACAGGGTGTTTCTTAGTCTTTTACAATTTTCCCTGAACCTGATCCTATATATATATATATATATATATATATATATATATAGGGGAGCGATCAAAT
>NW_020200825.1:81706-87434 GCF_001531365.2 Cynara cardunculus var. scolymus
TATTATATGAAACAATTTCACAAGATTAAACAATTTCATGAAAAAATTTCATAAGATTAAACAATGAAATCGACAAATGAAGGTGGTTTGCACGGTTTACACAAATGAAGGCGGTTTTCATATGATCACTCCTATATATATATAGGGTTGGGTTCACGTGAGACCAAATGTTTTTCGTGAGACCGGTAAGACCAATTTATGTTCATTGATCAAATTTATGAATTAATGATCTAATGGTTGCAAAGTTGCAAGGTGGCAATTTCGTAATTAGTGAGAAGTCTCGTGGCGTTTATAAATGTTCAGATCTGACGATTGTAAATCTAATCCAAGAGTTGAGAATTGGTCTTACGGGTCTCATGAAAAATCATTGGTCTCACATGATCCCAAGTCTATATATATATATATATAAAGTTGGGTTCACGTTAGACCAACCTGTTTTCATGAGAATCGTGAGACCACAAAATAATACTAAAATTTCACAACAAAACATTGTGAAAGTAAAAAAAACTTCGAACTTTTACGGTAAAAATGCCGTGAAGGTTATCTTCATAGTATTTTACTGTGAAAGTTCAATGTTATTTAGGTGGTGTTACATTTCTTATAAAAACAGTTTGGCCTAATCCCACTTATATATAGATATATATGTATATATATGTATATATATGTGCAGACACATGCAGAGACGCTTATAGATAGATAATTTCAACTTCCACTTCTCTGTCTTCATATTTGTTTCCTTTGCAGTTGTTTTCTGTACATTCACTTGACAGAGACGATGCAGCCTCTTTTGGTGAAACTTTCTTATTCTTCTTCATCTTCGCTCACTATTTTCTTGGTTTCTTTTCTTTTGGTGGCTGATCGTAGCGGAGCACGGGTGACGCTGCCGGCAAATGTGACCGTGCCGGCAGTTATAGCATTTGGGGACTCAATAGTGGATCAAGGGGCCAACAATAATCTACACACTTTTATTAAAGCCAATTTTGCTCCCTACGGAAAGGATTTTGTTGCCGGAATACCAACCGGAAGATTTTCCAATAATAAGACACCGGCGGACATGCTCGGTAAAGCCTGCATTTTCAACATTTTTTATGACTTAATTACATGCATGCATTAATTTTTCTCTTCAATTTATTTGTTTTTTTGCTGGCTTTTTACAACATAAGTGAGTGATGGGCATTTCTTTTCTACTAGCTTTTTCTTAGGGGCTGTTTGTTTGGCTCTTAATGGTTACATTAAAAGCCAACCTCTTAATCGGTAAGAGGTCAAGGTTGTTTGGCAAAAAAAATGGCTCTGAATGGTTACATTTTCCCTTTTAACCATTTTGCATCTAAGGGGTCTCTAAACCATTCAGACTTCTCTTTTTCCATATTTGCCCTCTCTCCCAACATTCCTCACACATCGCTCACAGCCCCTCCCCCCACCCTACGATCGCCGCCGCCTCGCCGCCGCCGCTCGTCGCCGCCTCTTGTCGCCGCCTCACGTCGCCGTCTCCGGTCGCCTTCCACAGCCTCCTTACTGCTGCGTCCTCTCCTGTCTACGGTTTGCATCTAGTCGCCGCCGCTCGTCGCCGCCTCACGTCGCCGCCTCACGTCGCCGTCTCCGGTCGCCTTCCACAGCCTCCTTACTGCTGCGTCCTCTCCTGTCTAGGGTTCGGTTTAGGGAATTTAACATTTTTCTTTGGAAATTGATGGTGTTTATTGCTAATTTTCTTTTTAGAATTGATTGTATTTCTTGAGGGTTAAAATGGTAATTTGTTGTCATTCAGAGAACAATTACCAAACAACCTTGTTTCATTCAGCATTTAACCCTTCTGATCCTCTTAGCCATTCTAACCTCTTAACTATTCTGAACTAAATCATTCATCAACTGCCAAACAGCCCCTTAGACTGCTTTCTAATACAATAAATGAAAAGGGATTTACTTGATGATACACATACGTAAACTATCAGTGTCAAATAACCTACTTTTCGTAATTCAGAAGTTTTGCTTCAAACAAAAAACTAATATTTAACGGTGTTTAGTTAGGGGTTGTTTGTTTATCTCTTAATAGTTCTATTAAGAGGTAATCTCTGAATTGTTAAGAACTGAATCTTGTTTGGCAAAAAAAAATCTACCTCTTTAATAGTTCTAAAACCCTCGGAATGATTTTGTATCATGGATTTCTCTTAACCATTAAGAGCCCTAATTTCATTGTACACAATTACCAAACGATTATATTTCATTTTGTACTATATCATGAGAGTCTTTAATAATTCTGACCACTTAATCATTCTGCACCAAACCATTCAGCAATTGTCAAACAACCCCTTATACGTCTACGTTTACAAGTCGTTGAGTTAAATACATTATATGCATTAATGCTTCAAAAGATTGATGGTAAAAGTTGTAACTCTTCATATTTATTGACATTGAACGAGAGAATAAATACTCTGGAGATACAGAGAGTTGACGGTTTTAGTTTTTGACATCCAACTTCTTAAGAAGTGAAATATCAATTGAAAATAGCCTGGCGAATCTTTTATCGAAAACTAAAACAAATCTATAAAATTTTGTAAATACGCCAAAAAATCTAGTTGATGGACGAATATTCTGGTACTAGGTACCCCTTGTTTTGAAAGTCCCAGATCTATATTTCTTTTCAACTCTCAAAAGCATTTCGTTGCTTACCATGCCCATTCTCGTCTCTCGTTGTGCCCAATTATTCACTAATATTTGTTCGTATAAACTATATTCTAATTCACTGATGGATTATCGACAGTTTTGGCTGTCGATGATAGTCCGGTTTTAAGTAGTGTGTCGTTTCCTCCACATAAGGAAAAAGATGCAAAAAACTTAACCAAAAATACAACAAAACAAGGCAGAAATATCTAGACAACATGTTAACCAGAAGGTGGCCATGAACGGAGGCATGGATATATCGCAATTATTTTAAGATAATTTATATAGAAGTGTTAAAATTATATAGAAGTGTTAAAATTTGACGAGTATATATCGAACGTGCACCAATAGATGAATACTAGAAGTTCCATTCCTCATTCGATTATCAGAATCTTAAAATATAAACGTATTAACAGACTAATTAAAATGAGAAAATCAAAACAATAGGTTTTAGATAACCTGCAAACCATATATAATAATGGCTAATTCACTAAACAATGACAAACAATTCAAACTCAAGATCTATAAAATATCGTCCATGATTTTCAACAACTTTTTACGACAATGATGGGATGGTGGCGGTTTATATAAGCAGCATTGAAGTTCCTGATGCTCATGGAAATTCATTGCATTTCAATTATTTTACATGTTACATCCATCTTGAATGATGGAGTCGACGTTTATCTCCTAGCTACTTCACTAGTGTGATCCACAATATTTCGTGTTGATATCAAATTTCTGGATTCTCATAAATGGCTGTTATATCTTTAAAGGATGGTTAATTTGTTCACTAATACAAGGAAATTAGCCTCTAAGTTCCACTTAATACTTAAAAATTTCAATTCTTAGAAGACTTGAAAAACCTTGTTTTGAGATCTTTGTCATCTAGATATTAGTGTGATGTTTTAATTCAACCGAATAAACGTATGTGTTAGTCTCTTTCGTTTGGTCCAAAACCTGGAGTTCGAGTAGGAATGACTTTCATTGTGCTTCCGATCAGTAGCTGAAGGCAAAGAATTCTTGTTTGCTTTAGCCTGTTTTAACTAATTTAGTTTAGACTTTGTACTTGATTAATATTGCAATTTGCATACTACTATAGGGTACTTATTCTTTTGGGGTAAATTGTAATAAGCATATTTCCATTGGCTTTTCAGTTGAACAACTGGGAATAAAAGAGATTATGCCAGCATATCTTGATCCATCCCTTGAGGATAAAGAGCTTCTAACTGGTGTAAGCTTTGCATCTGGCGGCACAGGATTTGATCCCCAAACTTCCCAGCTAGCGGTAATCGCCCTTATTTTTTGAATACACTTACTTTTCTACAGTTTTCGATTTCCTTCCAGACCTATAAACTCATAAGAAGACGAGTAAATAATTTTCCGTAAATTGAGCAATCGAGGGGGTGAATCGGGTTGACGCACCTCTGGGAGAGGGGAAAAAAAGGAATTTGGACTTGGTATCTTTAGATTATCCTGCCTGATCTTGGTTACGTACTTTTATATTAATTTTGCAATACCATCTATTAGAGGAAGGGATATGGTATATATTATTTTTGCTTAGAATATTAGGTGTATATTTGTTGCATCTCCTTCGTTTATTTAGTGTCCTATTTACGTAAGTTCTGCTCCTGGACGCTGAAGGGAAGGAACAGACGCCATGACCAATTGCCTATGTGAAATGAAAGAAAGCATTCTCCTGTAAATTAGCCTCTAAGGTATCAATGCGATTACCAAGAAGAAGAGCGCATTTCTCTCTCTATTCTTCATTACCCATTAACAGTCAATCCTGAAATTTGATTCTTGCCATCTTGTTTCCCATGTTAAATGACGGTACTACCAAAATCTTTAAGATCTTTGTCATGATCTCTACCTACTATTTTTGCATCCTTCTGATGGAGGACAAATAAAAAATATGTCCAATTATCTTGCAAGATAACAACTACCATGAATTGGATTCCTAGATGGGACCATAACAAAAGTGGCGAAGGGCACACAGTAAACTGTTTTATATGCTTGTGGATTGGATTTATAGTACTCTCAACCAGCTGTCAACTTGATAATGTAAAATATATGTGGGATGACCTCTGTGAACGTTTGTCAATTACCCGGATTCACGAATTGACGTCCCGACCGGCTTAGCAATTGCAAGCAACGTAAACAATCAATCGGTTGTTGTTAATTATGGTGAATTAAAGGAAATGTGGGACGAACTAGCTAGGCACTCGAATGTTCCCAACTTGTACATGCCAAGGTATACACTTTCTTGTTTCAAATTTGTTGATGATGGACTAATGTCGAATCAAAAAACGGCCTTTGCTAAAGCCATAACGGAAGAACATCATCTCATCATTGCCCGTGCCTAAGTGAACACATTTGATGTTGGTTTTGTTACAGAAGGGCTTGCGAGGGGTTGCAGATATTGCTAAGGTGGATAATGACCCAAACCCAATGGATAAGTACTCACCATGGTAATTCTAGACAGCAAAAAGAGTAATATTTTCAGCTTACTAGTTTACCCCGGTGGTGGTATTATGAGAATCATGTAGGTGGTAAGGCATCAGTAGTTGAGGTCATGGGCAGATCTAATGCACGTACTATGAAAGTGATGCAGTATGAAGGCGCAGATGGGCCGACAGACATCTAAACCCAAAAAGTGACGAGTTTTTACAATGGAACGCTCAAGGATTTTATGAGAATCACTGAAAGGAAATTTTATTGATCAAAAAGTGTCTTCAATGAAAAATCAAAAAGGTCCTTAAATACATACAAGAATTATCCTAATTAAACTAGGAAAATAAAAGATAAATACTTATCTAAAATAAGTAAAGGAATAAAATGTTGGAATAGTTAAATGTCAAAAAACTTGGATTAATTTTATGTTTTATCTATTATTTAATTATGTAAGAAAAGGAGTGTCATGGGACACGTAATATGTATGCATGCAGTTAGTTTTACTAGGGAAGTTATAGGAGTCDGTTATGGCATCCCATGCCAACCGACGTAATGCTTATCCTTGCACCGGTTCATCAAGTATAAATATGGATCGGTTGCTTCATTGTAAGTGCAGTCT
>NW_020200825.1:88314-89431 GCF_001531365.2 Cynara cardunculus var. scolymus
AAGTTAATATCAACGTTTTGAGTATGAAGCAACTTATACTTCAAGGTTTCGAAGTTGAAGTAAGTGATTTGAAGTGCAAAATCACTCATATGTGTGACGATTCCRAGAAAGAAACAAGAGAAAAGAAGGAATTCGTGAGTACGAATTCGAAGAAATGTGACAAAGGGAAGAAGCAAATGATCGAGGAAGAAAAAATCGAGATTTGTGGGAGTTTTGTGCAAGTACATATCAAAACTCTCGACGACTTTACCACTTTCATGATTTTGGTCAAGTGTGACCGAATTGCTTATGCAAATAAGCAATTTTTCGAAAAGAAATTTAACGAAGCACTCGCATGGTTTTTTAAGATCAAGGACAATGAAGAAAATCATTGTGCCACCGAAGGTATCGGAACTGGAAGTGTGTCTATTCGATCTTTACAAATCGATCTTAGGTCATGGAGGACACAAAATCATCACCGTGAATGGACTTTGGAACGAGATTGCAGAGAGTTTTGGTTTTCCAGAATGTTATGGTGAGGCATTTAATAGATTGTTTATAGATTATCTTCTGCACCCACACGAATACTTTGTTTTTGCTCAGAAATGGTACGAAAGGTACACGAGTATTAAGAGTCAGAAATACGGGAGTGTGACCGACAGAACTCAAGACACAAAGGGTTGTCAGGTTGATGATGGCGTAGGTACCTCGGATGGTAGATGCACCAGGGGGAATGGTCAGGAAGACCGGAACGCCACTAAGACATCAGTTCAACTCAAGGACATCAAGGTATCAGAAAGTGTGCAAGCAGAAGACGAAGACCCGAACATTAATGACTGTTACTCAGAGGGAGACGAAGACCCAAGCATTGATGGCTACTACTCGGAGGGAGAAAAGGACCCGAGCGATGATTTAGTTGAAGGTGAGGATTTTGTGATCATACTGTGAAGACTCAATATTTGAAGCTGCTTGAAGACGTTTTGACATTTAGGAGGGAGATTGTTGGAATAGTTAAATGTCAAAAAACTTGGATTAATTTTATGTTTTATTTATTATTTAATTATGTAAGAAAAGGAGTGTCATGGGACACGTAATATGTATGCATGCAGTTAGTTTTACTAGGGAAGTTATAGGAGTC
>NW_020200825.1:89661-123793 GCF_001531365.2 Cynara cardunculus var. scolymus
AACTTCTAAGGATCTCAATCACATGATCTCTAATGAAGAAGGTTCTACATCGGAACACTTAAATGTTTCGATGCCGAAGTCTTCATCTCGAACATAAAATAATAATAGATCAAACTAGCAGATAAGACGATCATGTTTTGGCTGCGGGTAACCAGGCTGTGCGGCTTAGGTCGGGGGCTCGAACGATGTGTCGTGTAGGTTGTTGGGCGGTTTGGGCCGCAGGAAGTACCACGCAAGTCCCTATGGTGTAATCCAGTGGTTCTGGCGACTTATTAAGCGACTAAGGTCGCGCCATTGATCACATAAGGAACTATTTATCTCGTTTCTGGCTGTCCTGACACCAATTGATCAGTTCTTTGAAGTTGGTGGCCATCTCCTCTAAATCAGTCTCCTCCACTTTGGAAGAGCTTGACCCCGAGTTCTCGTTAGGATGAAGGGCCTTGTCTTCATGGTATCGTAGATATCCGAAACATTGAAAGTGTTTGAAATGTGCAATGAATCCGGGAAGTGACAATGTAAGCGTGTCATTGATATTCTTTGAAATCTGAAGGGGCCATACTTTCGGGGCTGCAGCTTGCCGTAAGTGCCTATCGAAAATCTTTCTTTTCGTAGGAAAACCATGACATTATCTCCCTCCTTGAAAATCTTTTGCATCCGGTGTTTCTCAACTGTAGTTTTGTTTTTTTATCCTTGTGGATTAAGGTTTTGCTTTACCAACCTCTTTGGTGGCATGTATGTATTTGGCCATATTTGTAGTTGAGGTACTAAATGCCGAAAATCGTGGAAGTTTAACGAGATCAATCACATGCTTGGGGGGATAAGTGTACACTATGTAGAAAGGTGAGCAACCAATAACGATATGTATTGCACTATCGTAGGCAAACTCAATCTGAGCCAACATTACGTCCCATTGTCTTGGCTTGTCTCTATAGATGCTCCTTAGCATATTCCCTAGAGTTCGGTTTGTCACCTCTGTTTGTGGATGGGAGGTGCTAATTTTGTTGAGGGTGCTTCTAAACATACGCCACAAGGTGATCCAAAAATGGTTGAGAAACTTAGTATCATGGTTGGATGTCATAGACTTTGGGACACCATGTAGACAGGCAACCTCTTTAAAGAATAATTGGGTTATAGTGCTTGCATCTGTGGTTTTTCTACAAGCAATGGAGTGGGACATCTTGGAAAATCTATCGACAACTACAAAAATAGAATCCGCGCCCGTTTATATACGGGGTAACCCCAAGATGAAGTCCATGGAAAAGTCTTGTTTGATATCCTTGAGGACTAGTAAAGGAATGTAAAGGTTCATGTTTTGTGAATGCCCCTTTGTTTTTTGACACGTGTAGCACCTTTGGACCAGGTTACTTGAATTCCGTTTTAGTTGTGGCCAACAATACCACTATTCTAAACCTGCGATGGTTTTATCTCGTCCAAGATGGCCACTAAGCTGTCCACCGTGTAGATCCCTGAAGAACTTCTCGCATAAAGACAAGTTCAAGATGCAAAGTTGGTTTTCTCAGAGGAGGTAGCCATTTTGGATATAGAAATCATTACTAGGGTTGCCTTGACTGCACTAGGCCTATATATCTTTGAAGTTTGTCTCATCCTCATAAAGTTCTTTAAGGACTTCGAATATGACAATTTATTGGGCAAGTGTGACAAATAAAGTAGCTCTCTTTCTTAGGGCATCCGCCACTAGGTTGAGGGTGCCCGACTTATGCTTGATTTCTATAGGAAACTTACCTAGCATGCGTGCATCATATTGATTGTTTTCTAGCGATTGGTACATTTCGGTGATTGATGGTCATAGAATAGTATGAACTCCTTTTGTATTAGGTAATGTTCCTACTATCTCAAGGCCCAAATTATTGCTCTTGATCATAGGGTACTCCACTTTTATCTTGCTTCACTTAACTTTTTATAGAAAAAGCAATCGGCCCCTTTTGGTGATAGGACAGCTCCAACGCCACTAGCGGTGGTACTCGACTTCAAAGACTTTATCAAAGTCTAGCAGGGCTAGAACTGGTGTCGAACATAGTTTTTCCTTGATTATGGAAAAGTAGTTGCTTTGGTCGAGTCCCTATTGGAATCTACCTTTTTTGAGACAGTCACTGATTCGAGCGGTGATGACGAAATCCCAAATGAATCATCGATAAAAATTGACCAACAAAACTACTACATTGGATATGGTCTTCAGAGTGGCCAATTCCGAATGGTCTGTATTTTCTCATCGTCCTCTTTTATTCCCTTCTCTCCAATAATAAAACCAAGGAAAATGAGTTTATAGGTGCAGAAATGCATTTTTTTAGATTGACATGCATTTTAAATATCAAATATTAGATAAACATCTCATTTTTAATATAAAAGATCTAAAATATAATTAGGATAATCATTGAGTTCTAACAGAATGCTTAGGTATTATCTTTATAAAAAGTTATATTATTAAACCTAAATTAAATTATTTCATTACTAAACCTAAATTAAATTATAATAAAAAAAATTGAAGTAAGGAAATTACTTCAAAAACAAGAACTTTTAAAAAGGTTAATTCGATATTGATATCGATATATTTTTTTATTAAAATTTTATGATATTTTCAAATTTAAATTTTATTCAAAAATAAAAACATTATCGTTTTCTCAAAACCACATAAAACCGTATTATATCGACATAAAAAAAGAATAAACAAACACTGAATTTGATACGTATCTCGATGCATTGTACGAGCACCCTTCTAGTACTTTTTAACACGCCCCTTAATTATAGCACACTCGTGTACTCAAATGTTCTTTTGCCAAAAACTGAATGTGTATTTAAGATAAGTTAGACTCTTTGATCCCGTCCTTGTGTCTTTGTTGGGTATCCATTTGAAAGAAAGGTGGCATTTATATCATTTAGAGGAGGTAAATCTTTATTGCAAAAGATGTAATTTTTTGTGAATCTCAGTTTCCATTTGCTACTACTACTTCGTTTCCTCTTCACGGTAATGCATACAATAATCCGAAGTATTATGAGCATCCTTAGTCATATATGACGACACTTATTTAGCAAGTGGGAGTGTTCATGAGTTGTATAGGAACATTAAATTATGGAGGCAAGAGTACCCAATTCAACTATAACGAGCCGCAATGAGGCAACTATCCAACACCGATCGAAAGTAACAATATTCCTAATGGAGAAGGGGGGTTCAGGTCATGGTGTTAAATCCTGTTGTTGGCAAAATGGATATGAATGAGATGAGTCGAGGATATCAGATGGAAACCTTCAAGTAAACTCAAATATTTTATTAATTACTAACCCGTTCAAGTTGTAAACCCCATGGCTGCACCCAAATCTACTCTATCAAAGTCATCAGGTACTCAATTTCCAATAGCTTATTATGTAAACTGTGACAAGTCTTTCATGAGATACAAACAAATTTTAGCAAGAATATAGAGACTGTATTTTCAAGAAGCTGTTAAGGACCCCGTTGGCCTAAGGCAATTCAAGGAGAGATAGATGTTATCGAACAAGATAGAACATGGACAAATTTAGGACTTATTGTACCTAGAAAGAAGTATGGATCAAATGGTACAATATAGACTTAAAGGGTACTTGCTAGTATATGGTAATCGACAAGCTTCAATCATAGATTTTAATGAAACATTTTCTTACATTGTTAAAATGGTGAAAGTTCGAACGTTCTTAGCGATTACAGTAGTGCATAAATGAGAATTATATCAAATGGATGTCCATAATACATTCCTTCATGGTAATCTTAATGAAGAAGTCTGTATGCTATACATGTACCACGAGGTCTAGATTCTCCAACATGTGGTAAGGTACGTCGGTTATGGGAGTTGTTGTATGGGCTCAAACAAGCAACTTAGGATTAGTTTTCAAAAGTATTCAAAAGGGGGTGTTGATTTGTGAGGTTATGGGATCTCCAGTGCAAAGGAAAATAAAACCGTAACCCTCCAAGGACCCATACGAACTAGAATAAATCCGGTGTTTCAAAATTATACCTCATAGTTAGAGGGATTTTAAATCACATCAACAAACAAGATTGATGCCTCCAAGGTATCTACACGAACAATCTGAATCCTTTGTCTTCTTTTGATGCTAGTCATGGTTTCAAAACTTAGAAAAAATGGAGCATATGATTATAGGTGATTGAGAGAAGTTGCAAGACCATTTATAAAATGTCATACGTCTTATGGTTATGAGAAGTATGACATAAAACCACCACCATATCTACACCTTAGTTGACTGTAAGAGTTGCCATACACCACCACTCTCCTTTTAAGACCATCCCTAGTCAACCTAGTTTATGTCTAACATAAATAAAATCTGATTTTTATTTAATCAGATTCAATCAATACAAATCAGATATGTTCAAAGTGTTTGACCCAATGAATTCTCGACATCTTGGTAATAAATATTAATATCATATATATAGTTATAAATGATGAATGATATCTAACAATACATCATAGTCACCCAAATGAAAAGAATCTATATGATACAACAAATTATTGGTTTGTAGTAAATTTTATTTTACACATTTGATTCTTTTGGCCTTGATATCTAGATTGAATACGACACATTGAATGTATCATTCTCGTTATGTCAAATCTCTAGTTTATTGATTCCATAATATAGTGATAAAACAGATCATGATATCTCATATCAATTATCTAAGAATGCATGCATTCTTGGTATATATATTTATCAAAGGGCCACAGACATCACTTCCATCATAAAAGAGAGACAAATCCTATCTTGATACATGTTAGTTCTATCATATGATATATAACATACTTAACTATCATTCTGTCACCCAGTTACAGAATGAATAAATTTCTAAACACGTCACTCACAAAGCAAACTCCATGTTCCCAAGTCAGAGAATTACATACACATTGACCACATGAGAAACACTTACGACACTCACATTACATCCAATGCAGTGTTCTCATAACGAGTCACCTCTAGTGCACAAAATCTCCATCTTGTACCTATATGCGGATTCCATATCTCTATACGAATCCCTACATATGCTAGTCATTATCATATTACCTCAACCTTAACATGGAAATGATATTTAACTACTGACATTTAGCATACATTATTCTAAGATTATTTATTATGAATAATTAAAGTATAGAATATAATATAGACATGATAAAATGGGCAATGACCTTTTTTTATTTATTTATTAGTTTCATGAAACAAAATTTAAAATTACAATCATCCTATGATTGGTTTTTAGACATTCACTAACATGATTTACATGTAATTATGTGTGTATAGATGATCTGGTTATTACAAAAAAACAGATTCAAGAAAACAATCCAGTGAACGGTTTCACATGGAAGACTTCAGTTGAGTTAGATATCTTTTTAGGCACTAAGGTTGGTTGGGAAAATGATGGATATTTCTCTTATATTTAAAAACCAAGTATGCCTTACAGATATAGACGACTTGTTGGATGGGATATAAATGAACTGGGATTGCTTGGAAGTAGTCCAATTTTCACACAAATAGAACTAAACCATCATCTTGCCGGTATAAGTGGAAAGCCATATGAACATCAAGAGGTATAGGTGACTCATTGATTGCTTATTATTTATCCCCAAGACTAAGCTATTTGGTTCAGATATTGGCACAATTTATGATTGGAACGTAGCAACGAGAGTTTTACAGTATTTGAAAGGATGTCATTATTCTGTTGCACAGAGAGAGTGATTTTCAGCTATATGCTTTCTTTGACGGTGATCAAGTGGGTTGCCCTATGACTCGTTGTTCCTTAACACATAATTTTGTTACGTTAGGCGTGTCTCCTATTTCTTGGAAAACAAAAAAACAGTTGATGGTTTCTTGTTCTTTTATAAAGTTCGAGTATACCCGTTTATAGAGACCACCACATGTAAGTTAAAGTAATTAACACGT
This sequence comes from Cynara cardunculus var. scolymus, assembly GCF_001531365.2. Lineage (NCBI taxonomy): Eukaryota > Viridiplantae > Streptophyta > Magnoliopsida > Asterales > Asteraceae > Cynara > Cynara cardunculus. The sequence goes on from NW_020200825.1 coordinate 95,593, forward strand.
TATTTCACGTTTGTTTTGTTATAACCAATCTTTCCTTTACATTAGGACCAATCCATTTATATCATATGTGAAGGAAACACATCGAGATGGATTATCATTTTACTCTTGTTATTGTGCAAGATGGTACGTTCATTAAGGCATCACTTCACATGAGTGATCAATTGCTAGATATACTAACCAAGGCCTTTGGAAGATCTCAATTTTCTTTACTCTTTCACAAGATCGGGCATTTCTGATGTCCATGCTCCAACTTAAGAGGGAGTATTAGCTATTTATATTTGCTTTGAATATTAGGTATTTATTTGTTGCATCTCCTTTTGTTTATTTTCTTTTCTTGTTTATGTATTTTTTCTCGTGTGAAAGAAAAGGAACAATTGTATTCTCAATATATACCAAGTGAAATGCAAGAAAATATTCTCCTGCTAATCTCTTTACAATCTTTTGTTAGTATCAATGATTTAATTCGAGGTAAATCTTTTATATCAGCGGGTTTTGTCATTTGCCGACCAACTAGACCAATTCAAAGAATACATTGGGAAGCTCAAGGATATAGTTGGAGAAGAAAGAACACAATACATATTAGCGAATAGCTTATACTTGGTCGTCGCAGGTACCGATGATCTTGCAAATACTTATTTTGGTGTCGGCATAAGGAGATTACAATATGATATCTCGTCCTACAGTAATCTCTTGGTATCATTAGCTTCCAACTTTATACAGGTATATTTTTTTAGTTTACGTGATTTATGTTTTTGCTCACATATGTTTCAATTGTATGCCCATTGTCTACTGATATTTAATGTGGCCTTTTTGAGGTTTTATAGGACCAAAGGCCACACCGTAAAATATGCTCCCTGGACTATTAAATAAGTTTTCCTTTTGAAGTCATTTTCTGATGTATACATTACAACAAAATCAGTTTTATATGATATATAAATATATATATATATATATATGTATGTCTATATGTCATAATATACCGTTTATGCGACTTACTAGTTAATATTATTGGACCAGACATGTTATGTGTCATAGGCGGTGTTATAATAAGTGGAAATGTTGCTTTTGGCCTTCCAAAAAAGTTTTGTACGACAATTTTTAATATACTATTAATCTTTTTATATGACATTATTTGAATGACTTATAAAAGCAGATGTTAATATTTTTAAATGACATAATAAGAAAAGTATCTTATAAAACAAATGTCCAATAAAAACATCGATCATAGGACATTTTTCAAAAACAGTATAATATAAAACTTTTTTTGTCTTACAAACCAGAACTCATATGATGCCACCTTTTATGAAATTTAGACATCTTTGACATTTTCTAAAGCCAATTTTCTTGTAGTGAGAGTTGTTATTAACACATTTGAATTACATTGAAGGATATATATAAACTTGGAGCTAGAAGAATAGGGGTCTTCAGTGCACCCCCAATAGGGTGCTTGCCATCACAAAGAACTCTTAGTGGCAATGGACATAAACATACGTGTGCAAAAAAGTACAACAAAGCAGCACAATTATACAACAAGAAGTTGCAACTAGAGCTTAAGCGTCTTAATAGTACTCTTGTTCAATCCAGGATCGTCAATGTTGACATATACAATCCCTTGCTTGATATCATTGAAAACCCTCAACAATATGGTACTTGATACTTTGAAATTTGATGGTCATAATCTTACTTTTTTTTTTGTTTAACTTTTGTTTATTACTCTAACAAGTTAACTATCTCATCTTCAGGACTAGAAGTTGTCGATAGAGGTTGTTGTGGCACAGGAACGATAGAGGTTGCCGTTTTATGTAACCAATTACTCCCAACATGTCTTGATACTTCAAAATACCTTTTCTGGGATAGTTACCACCCAACAGAGAAAGGATACAACATACTGATAAATCAAGTGTTACGAAAATACATTAGTGATTTCTTTTGATAAATATTCATACCATAAAGGTTTGTATGAGTTGTAACACTTGGTGCACAAGTTTGCTTCTTGATTTTTCGAAAGGAAGTGACTCATGAATGATGTTTTAAATACTTTTTGGATGATGCATAAGTCATCTAAACCCATTTTTGTACCCATCTTACATCAATAAGATATAGATTATCCTTGGCTCTTGATCGGTCAAATAAAAATCATCATAATTTATAGATTCTCTACTAGATATGGTGGCTTTTAGAAGTTAACATGGATAGTATTAAAGTTGGGTTACTATGTTGAATCTATGGTCTAATTTCTTAGTCGGGTATTCTCATTTGAGTTGTTGTCATTTGCAAGTTGAAATAATAATGTATAGCGGTTTTTGGTTTGTGTAATGCTCAAATCACCAGGATTGGTACGTGATCCTTCTACGCGATTTTGGGTCACCTAGCCCAGATTGCGTAGGATGGTGTTTTCAGGCAAAAAGGTTTTTGGTACACTTTCTATGATTCACTACAATCCAGAAGACTTTCATTGATGAACAGTTCTATCAGTAATCTGTCGGTCGATGTCTTGTTGGTAAAACTTTCACCAATGGATACCAGAAGGATGTCTCTAGTTGATTGTTGAATGTCCCTTTTAGCGATGGATCAACGACAACTCAGAGTTACCAAAGGAATTGCAATAAACATTTTTTTTCCCGATGGATTGTTCAGAGGAGTAATCATCGACGGATTTCTAAATCAAAACTAAAAAGTTAATATGATATTTTCTTACGATAAAATGAAATTACCAAGTTTGGATAAAATTTATGCATGTCAATAAACTTTTCTGTTGCAGATGACATGGCATATTAAAAGAAGACGAGTTCTCGTTGTTACCATAATGTACCAATTTTTTGTATGGGGATGTAACGTCAAGTGTATGGTGCACCCACTAGTACATATGGGTTAATCGAATCTGGTTGAATTAAATATAAGATTGTGCTTGAAAACGCGACCATATATGACCAGGTAGGGATATAATCCAAGCGCTAATGGCACTCGGTTGCTTAAACCGGGTGTATTTAGATAAACGTACGTATATGATTACTTCACTTATGGTACCCAGTTGACAATCCTACAAGTCTAATTAGATAAAAGTACCCAGTTTGTATGACAAATCTGATAATGAAGTAATCGTCCCTAATTTTTTTTTTTTGAAACAATAACCAACATATCATTAAAAGCTAGCAAGTAGCTAGCAAAAACATAACATCACAACAACCTGAAACAATCAATAGGATGGAACCTCCACAATAATGGATCTCTTACACTCCCGTTGCACCTAGCCAAAACCCAACTATAATACTTTCCACAGTTTGATCCATTATGGAATCCTTATAAGGGGGAAAATAACAAAAAATGCATCTATTTCTGAAACACCACAATATGTAGCATCCAATAAAAAAACATCGGTTCCAAAGCTGTCTTAACAGCTCCATGCTGGTTTGTAGATCTGACACTATCGATCATGTCCTCCATCGTCTTGTAAGCAGGAAAGAGGAAAGACCACCATCACTCCAAAAACCGAGTATCATACCCAATTTTTGTTACCTAAGCACTTTGTTTAAACCAAGTTTGTGAAACTTTATCATACAACCATTGGGAAGATATTTGTGTTATATCTAGGTATTTGAAAATTTGGATCTTACACCATTTGGTCCGGCATCATTAAAGGAGTAGTATTCTATGGGTACTACATGTAATTTAAAGCAAAAATAGCTATTTAATAACAAGGAGAGTTGAGTGTAATATACAAAACAGAAAGATATTTATCAAGTATGTACTTTGTTTATCGCATTGGTACTCCATCGTATATTTGTACATAAAATGTAGAATGTCATATCGACACTCTCAATCGGGCTTTTGTTGGTTACACTAGCGTCCATGTCAATGGTTGTGATTTGTCATATTGCATGCTCTTCTTTGGTCATAATATACCATGTAACAGATCTAAAAGAAACATTAACAATAGTGTTGTGTTACAAATTGATTAACTATAGAAACAAATGTCAATAGTGTACCAATGTAAAAAATTGCATACGTTTCCACATGTCCTTTTTGATAATGGAACTCTCCATAGTCTTGCCTCTAACATCTTTGGGTCGAGAATGTACCCTATGCGACGGTGAGGGCTAATAAGAAATAGTAATGTTTGAAATAATAGCAATAAAACAATTAGTATAACCAGAAAAACCCATAAAAGATAGTTGGACACGGTACCTCTAATATTATGGGTGAGCCAAAACGATTGTGCTTTCTTTAAGCTGTAGCCATGTAGTTTTCGATAAAAGCACCGTCTCTAGTTCATTCACCATTTTAAATCGACAGAACCAACTTAGCTTGACTAAAATACACAAATAGGTTGTTTGTTTACTTTTTAATAGTTTCATTAAGAGGAAGCTTTTGAATCGCTAAAAGGTGAATCTTGTTTGAAAAAAAAAATGTCTCATAATAGTTCTAAAATCCCCTTAATGATTTTGTATCTTGGGCTTTTCTGAACCATTCACCGCCCTAATTTCATTCTGAACAATTACAAAACAATCATATTTTATTTTACACTATATCATAAGAGTCTCTTAATCATTTTAACTGCTTAATAATTTTGATTCAAACTATTTAGCAACCACGAAACAACCAGTTAATAAGATTCTCTTGTTTTTGATTTATCACATTTACGTTCAGGACCCAATCTTGTACATTAAGTGATGCATCAAATGATATGCCAATGACAATTGAATAACACAGTTTGACGATAAAATATTTAATTTCAACCAACGCTAGTTATCACTTGGTATGAACATATTGTGAATAATTTTTTAGAAATATTAATATAATTTGGGAACATGTACGCTCTAAATCTACGATATCTGGTATAGTTTGTGAATATATTGTGAAAAGCTACTAAAACAACAAAAGTAAATCTAAACCTACCACTTGTGAACAACCTAGTATGAAATTTTCTTAAGGTTGTTTTCATTGCATTTATAATGTGTTCACCTTATGTATATATTTCATTGTGCATGTGTATGTGTGTATATTACAAGAGAGAAGATACATATATACATACATATATATATACATATATATATACATATATATATATAAGTGGAGGTTCAAACGAGAACACTTTTATTTTATGAAAACGGAAGAATACCTTTATCACATGTGATTATGTGAAAGGACTTGGTGGTATGCTGACGGCATGTCTTGTGATCTAGGTCGCGCCAAAGATTTTTTGTATCTCTGATTTAGTATCACATTATTGAATATAGTATCACATCAAGGGCGCCCTTATCACGTGTAATAATACACAGGCGACTTGGCCCGCAAACTCAGTCGCGCCATATCTTTGATTTAGTATATCATGTGTATCATATGTGATTAAATACAATATCACATGTGATTAAATGTGTTGTCATGTTCTAGCAAAAATTTAGGTGTTTTCATTCGAACCTTATATATATGTACGAGCCTAATCAAATGAGAACTCAGTAATTTGTGATAACTGAATCACCAATTTAAGATAATTGTGTTATTTATTTAATAAATAGGAAAAGATAATTTAGTAATAAAAAGACAACTCATAAATGTGTTTCATTAATTTATTCTCTCCGAAACTCAAAACCCCCATAAATAGGAAATTCATAACTCTCCACAACCTGTTATCTTTGAGTCTTTAATGCCAGTAACACAAACTATATTTTTGTTGTTTCATTTGAATCACATTCAACGTTTTCGTTGTTTATAGTGTATCACATTGTATATCGTAGGTATCACAACGTGTATACACCGGGTATCATAGTGGACATCAGTAGGTATCGGTGGTATATAGAGAGAATAGCCAATTAGCCATAATTAATGTAATACAACGTGTATACAATGAGTATCATAGTGAAATATTCACGCTAGAAGGGAGAGGAGACATGAGAAATAAGATTTCTAAAATACCTAAAATATCATTATTTAAAATTTTAAGTCAAAATTACCAAATTATTACCTAATTTAAACTCTGTTTAATTTGTTATTGAGATTTGACCTCACGGATCTTAAAAAATACTGAGTTCTCTCTTGATTGACCATATATATATATATATATATATATATAGAGAGAGAGAGAGAGAGAGAGAGAGATAGAGAGTTTGTTTCAAATACAACCTGTTGCATTTGTACAACCAATGCAACCAAATATATTGAAATATTTATGAAAATGATGAGAGTTCATTTATTATGATTTGAATATTTGTTTGTGTATATATGGTTACATGCGTATTTATTATTGTTGTTGCTATCATTTTACACAATGTATTATATATTCAATTAAAGGGTTTAAATATTGAATTGAGAGAAAGCTAACCATATGCTCTTATCCCATTCTCATTGAGGCGACGTATATAATTGCTAGGATATGATAATTAAAGACACGTAATTCGAAAAATGTGGTTTAGATTCATAGTACACAAGTAATAGATTAAAAGAGTCAAAGAATGAACGAGTATGCCGTCAAATGAACCCTAATTTGGTGCAAGGATTTTGAAGTTTGGAAACGCTTTTAACCCAAAACGGAAAATAAAATTACGAGTTCCTAACCAACAATCCTACAACAAGAAGTATCTCCAACAATGTAAAAACATACGGGGTGTCGTTATTACTTACAATAAAAGATTTAGGGTTCATAAAAAAATAACATCCAACGCTAAATGTAAAATAGAAGTATAATGTTAAACGGGTTTAGCATACTAAACACAATAATGTTTTACTCGAGCCAACTGTATATAATATATATTTCTAGGCTTAATTGGAAGAAAAATGAATGAAAAATACAATTATTCTAGCTTTGGTGGGTTGAATGCTCAACTACATAACAGTTGAACACATAATTCATACCTATAGAACACATCACAAATAATTGCATTAAATTGTCCAAAGAGTAAATTACAAATTTGGTCCTTGAGGTTTGTCATTTAGAATTGCTTCTTTATCTTTATTAATTACAAAAGAACCCTTTATTTCTATAATTTATATTAGATTTGGTCCTTCACACTAACGTCCATCTATTAATTCGGTAATGTAGGAAGACAAAATGGTCATTTTAAGCATTTGTTAAATTATTTTAATATTTTTAATCATTTAAGTTGATTTCCTTTCTTTATAAGATTTTTTTTAAATAATTTTTGTAATCATTTTAAGAATCTCCAGTTACCAGCAACATCTTCGGCGATCGACTGATGACTAGCACCATCCCAGCAATGCTCCCGTTACCCTCTTCCCCCTTGCAACGACGACAGAGAGAACAAACATATAAACATAAACATAAACCTAATATATGAATTGATTATGAACATACAGAGTAGAACACCGTAGTCGTGATGCATCAAGATTAACATCAATATCAAGAACACATAAACACAAATCACAATTGTGTACAATTTCACACCAAAAATTTGTGATACAAACCTGAAAATTATAAATCATGTGTACATATTCAAATTCTGAATCATGCCCTAAACCCTAAACCCTATTTGCTTCTCCCCTACAAAAAACGATGTTGCATCCATAATCCTACCTATGTCATTGTTCCTGCGTACAACTTCAGTCTTCCTTCGTCCCAATTGCCAACTGCTTTCACCGTCCTTATTGTTGCCTGTCTCCATCACCTCCTTGCGATGGTTCAAGCACCATCATATTCATCTCAAATTTTTTTAATAAGTTCAAAAGAAATTCTTTATTAAAATTAAACACATTAAGTGAAATAAAGGAGAAATGATGAAAATTGATTGAGAAGGAGAGGTGGTTGGATGAGAGTAAGATATTGTGTATTTGATGGCCAAAACAGTTGGAAGGCACATCTACTTTGAACATGACTTCTAATTTAATTTTAAAGGGGAATATTTATTATACAAAAAAAGGTGTCAAAAAATAGGTAATATATACTTTACACACACTTGCATTTGTGTTGATGTGTCGGTTTTGGACTATTATTGCTATTATTATTAAGTACCAAAAATCATGATTTAATGTGGCTCATATATAATCGACTTATATCAATCCATTAAATTTAAATCTATTTTTCATTATATTTAATTATACCAATATTTTTTAATACTAGTTGATGTTGACAAAAAATAAAGAAGGAATTGAATGAAACTTTCTAATATTTTAAAAACACTTAACGGGCGTTATCAATCGATTAATCTTAACCGATCATTTCTTTCAATTGATCCTTACCAAATCAATCATCACTTGTTTTAATTTATGTATTTTAATAGGATTTAAATGTGTTAAATACCGTTAATGATATATTTTCATTTAAATGAATGCTAATTATGTAAAGTAGATGTAAATTTTGTAATAATGATTATTAAACATGTGAAATTGTATATAAATTCAACACTGTCAATTTTTAATATTGGGTAAAATAGACAAATTTAACAAATTCAGATGTTTACAAAAACAAACAGTCTTATTGATTCAGATTTCAGACATCGACATCACAAATTCAGACGTTTACAAAAACAAATAGTCCTTGGTTGTTTACCCATAACCAGGAAGAAAAAACTATGTTAAAAACTAGGGATCCTCAAAAACCCGACTAACTCGATCAACTCAACTCAATCCAACACGAAATAATTCAACCCGAAACAACTCGATGTCATGGTGATAGTATATATGTTGTATTTAAAATAAAGAATGCATTCAGACAATCAACATTGAAGATTAGTAAACATTTTACAAACTCTGCCATCTTAAATTTTTATCTTCTTTATTTTTAATTGTACCGTTAATTCCTGTATACGATAAATTTACCTAAACTAATAACTACGTTTTGTTACAGTCATCTTGTAAGAGAACTTCGTCAATGTGGAGTGTTGAAGTGTATGAAGTAACGTGCCAAACCTCTTTGGAACAGTTCTTTATTTGATTTCTTCTAAACCACCCCATGCCAACCTTGAGGGCATACAAAATGCCTTCATTCGAGTAGGGATTGAATCAGTTAGAATTGGTTTTGGTTCAAATCAAATATGCCATATAGAAAATTAAAACTACACGTGTTTGGAATAATAATCAACAAATATCATGTAGTATTCGTAGCCATTACAAGAGAGGTAGTGGAAGTCCAAACATCACCGTAAAGAATATCAAGAGGGTCTTTAGATTTTAAGGTGTTATGAAAGAATGGTAATTTATGGCTTTTGTTGCAATCACAAGAATTGCAATGAAAACCAACAGACTTAGGAATATTTAAATTGAAAGAGTTGCTAATATGACATTAAACATAATAAGATGGATGGCCTAACTAATGATGCCAATTGATTTAACCCCTTCATATAGGTACTAAATGGATTGTAAAAGGAATGCAACAATCAAATCTAAAATGTATGATGATCAGGTTGATCCATATCACACCGGTAGTGGATGTCATTTAGACAGAGTGAACAGTGGGACGAGTGAGTTGCCATTCATAAATTCCCGATTTATTTGGACCTTGGAGAAGGGGTGCCTCGTGCAAAGATCCTTCACAAGATAAGAAGTAGGTGAGAATGTAATTAAAATATTATGATCTTGGCAAAATTTAGAGATGGAGATAATATTATGATAAATAGAAGGCACACATAATATGTGCTTAATATGAAGTTTAGAATTGGGAGTAAGAAGAGATGTTGAACCAATGTTTGAAATGGCTAGGCACGAACTATCACTAATAATTAGTTCCTCTCTATCATTGTAAAGGGGGTAAAGTGCAAGGTTGGCAAGATCACGAGTGACATGGTGTGTTGCACCACTGTCAAGAAGCCAACCATTGGATGACGTTTTTGAGGTAGCAGTGACATAGGCATGTGGGAAGGGGGTTTGTATCCTGTAGCATTAGTACTAGGTTAATTATAAGAAGAAAAGATTGGAGGATAACAAGTAGGTGATGATGGAATCGTAAGGAAAATCATTCAAAACAAAATTTCTAGGCATCGAGTGAGTAGAGGTTGGATAATATTACAAGAATAGTTACCGGCCTACCAGTTCCAGACGTTGATCATTTTTTTTGTAATGTTTTTTCCCTATTTTTCTAGCGAAATTTAAAAAAAAATACTATTAACAAACAATTAGGTATCAACTTACGAACCCTAGCAATAAACAATTAAGAAAAAGAACTAACAATTAGTCATCAACTAATAAATTCTTACCGTATCAATTAACAAGGTCAGATTCAAAGGAAAACCACAAAAAAAAAATGAAAAACTGTGGAATATCCTGATAACCGTTCATCTGGACAATATCCACATGTGCTTACAAGTAATTTGTAAGCAATTTGTACGGTATGCACATATAGATAACATGTACATAAAAACAAGAAACAACTTCAACTACATGTATGCACATGTGCATATCGTCCAAATAAATGGTTACTAGGGTGTTCCTCATACTTTCATTTTTTTTGGGAGATTTTCCTCCGAACCTTCCTCTAATTAACATTTAGTAAGAATCTAACAATTAGGCATCAACTAACTTAAACCCAACAATTAAAATAAATAAATTAAATCAACTAATAAACTCTAACCCTACCGGTTAACAGAAAAATAACGGTTAGGTATCAACTAGCAAACCCTAAAACTAGCCTTAACAATTAACATAAATTAACAATGAGGCATCAACTAACAAACCATAAACATAACCTTAACAATTAAAATGAAAAGTATTAGTAAGTAGACATTAACTAACAATTAACAATAATATTAACAGTTAGACATCAACTAACAAACATTAACTATTAACAGTTAGCAATTAACAATTAATAGAAAAACAAATGACATAAATCTAGTAAATGAAACTAGGCTAAAACTTTTTAGGGGGTCAAGACATTATATATAATTTGAAAACTCAAAATTTACAATAGAGTAAAGTACATTCTTGGTTCTTAACGTTTGTCATTTTTAATGGTTTTCGTCCATCAACTTTGTTTTAACAGACTTGTCCCTCACCTTTGATATCTCACAATGATTTTTTTCCCTCCTGCTAACGACCGTTAATTTTTTCCGTGAAGTCCAATTAAATAAGGGTATTTTGGTCATTTTACCTATTTTCATAATTTTTCTATTAAAAATTTGTCTTTTGTAATACACATTACGACGAATGTAATTTACTCTTTAAAACACCAAACCACCACCTTCGTCTTCAACGTTAGGGACCAAAAATGAAAACCAACCTCACTTAAAAACCATCGCCTCCAACTTCTCCGGTCACTCCAAATACACCAAAAACTCAAAACCATCGTCTTCTCCGGTCACGTCCATACCTCCGGCCTCCATACAACATAACACATATACATCAAAAAACAAAGCCAACTTCACACCTCAAAATCAAAATCAAACCCAAATACAAGCCTCAATATCAATATCAAAATCAAACCCAAATACAAACCTGAATATCAATGTCAAACCCAAACCCAAAACCAAATATCAAAATCAAAATCAAACTCCAGAAAAGTGAACTCCATTGATGGCAAAGGGAAAGGGATGGGGGTGGCGGTGGGGTTTCTTCATTTACAGAAAGAGAAAGAGATTGAGGGACAGGAACAAGATCTCTGGCGATTTTGGTCCATGTGTGACGTTCATAAGGGAGAGGGTGTTCATCGATATTCGTCGAGGGAACCAGATATCTATTTTGGTTTCATCATCCATGGAGCAGGTCTTGGTTATGAAAACACAAACATAGAGTCCAACTATGAACCTCTAATTGGTTGATGCCGATGTTTTGGTCTCCGACAGTTTGATCCCTGTGTGACTGTCTATATATATATATGGTATTTTTATGAAGTTCGATTTTGATCTTCTTGTTATGATGTTATACCTTTTCTGTATGGGGTTCTTGTTAGTAAAAAGTTTGTAGTGATATTTAATCAATTGTGAAGTTTTGAAAGTTGGGACCAATGTTTAGCCCCAATATGGTTGGATATATGTAAATTCTATGTTATATGTTATATGGATTTACGAGTTGTTACATATAGCACAAATCAAGTATCAAACCATACAAATCAATGTCAACCGTTCATCTAGTCTAATAAATATTTGGTTTCATAAATATATCGATTATTTCTTAATATAAAGCGGTAATCATAATTAATGAACTCTAATCATCTTCCACAGATATTTAAATCATAATAGATGAATATTTATAAGTTTTATAAAAATCTTAATTGATTGGTTTGTATGGCTTATAACACTTGTATGATTTGCATTTGATTTGTGTTCTCTCTCCATATATATATGGTTGAACTAAGAATACGTGTTTAACGAAGACATTTATAATTTACGATGGTGATAAGTAAACCGATTTATTCAATTTACTTGGAAATTCTTTATTAAAATTAACAGATTTGTGTTCGAATTTCAAACATATAAACATTTAATATTTTAAAGATAATGACTTGTATATATATAGATGGATTGGATAGCTGATCAACTCCCACTTCTGTTTCTTCATTTTCTTTTTCCTCATAATCTACTTAACGTACATGATGCAGCCTCTTATCTTTTCATACCCTTCTCCATCTTCGCTCACTATTTTCTTGGTCTCTCTCCTTTTGGTTGGTGATCATGGCAGCGCACGGATAACGCTGCCGGAAAATGTGACTGTGCCGGCTGTTATAGCGTTTGGGGACTCGATAGTAGATCAAGGCGCGAACAATAACTTAAACACTTTGGTTAAAGCCAATTTTGTTCCCTATGGAAAGGATTTCGTGGGCGGAAAACCAACCGGAAGATTTTCCAACAATAAGACGCCAGCGGACATGATCGGTAAAGCCTGTTTATTCAATTCATGACTTAATTGCATGGTTGCATTTATCTCTTTGATTTACTTGTTTTCTTTGCCATTCAGCCACAAAACTACATAAGTGATGGACAATTGCTTTTCTAAATCTCTTAGCCTTTTCTTTAAAAGTGCCTTTTTTAAGACAATTAATGAAACTAGATTTTTTTAAGGGTGACGAACCTGTGGGAAAGTTTAAAGTGCCTTCCCAACACATGTTTTGGCAACCACATTGACAACGATAACCATGTATATCGGATCGCATTTGTAAAAACCAAAACGTCCGATCAATATTAATAAAACAAGATCCGTAAAAGTGTAAATATAAACCGTTTGACATCTAGATATCCATCGTTGTTTTAACTTCTAAGTAATTTGTTCGATAAGATACAAACGTAAGCTACAGGCGTTAACGAAATTTTGTATCTCTTCGTTCTCGTAACATAATTCGGCATTATTTTTCTTAATTTATAAGTTTTGCTTCAGACAAGAGACTAGTAACGGGTCTCAAATTACACTTATTTCACTTCTACATTAATAAGTGGTTCAATGAATACAATATATGCATTAATGGGTAAAATCGTAACTCTGCTTATTTTCTCTGGTTTTCTTTTTTATTAACCTGGATATCCAACATGCTATGTACGGGTGCTTAAAAAACCCGATCAACCCAAAGCAAAATAACTTAACTTGAATCAACTCGATGTCTAATCGAGTTGTAAAAATTTTAAACCATAGATATTGGGTTGATATTAGGTTACTATTATTTGAACTCAACCCAACCCGATGAACCCGATATCTTTTATTTCTTGGATTTAATATGATTGTTGAGTTTATATTAATGTATATACATTAGACTTTACACTATCACGTACGTTATTCTTATATACATATTTTCAATCTATTTTTCGTCTCTATATAACTCATTTGTATATATGTTCAATAACTGTGAGCATATATATGTAAACTGGAAAAATTAATTGAATGTGATATACGTAAGAAGTATGGATAAGTTGTATCAAATGGTTGATGAWGAAAAAGAAATTATGAGTAGAGAAATAACATATTCAAGGTTAGAAGAATATTTTTAATGTACTAAGGTATCAACTCAATCAACTCGACTAACCTGATCAACTCGTACAGTTTGAGTTGGGTTAGGTTGCATTTTGGTTTGTGTTGGGTTGGATTAAGATTTTTTCAAACCGCAAACATTGGGTTGGGTTGTTCAAATGTCTTTAACCCAATCTACCCAACCCATGAGCACCCCTACCACTATGCGAGCCGACTAATCCCAGAATGACCACCTGTTTTGTTTTGCGGATAGCTTGAAGTCACCGCATTAAACCTCCATGGCTACAAGAGGATTTTTTATTTCTCTTTGAATTTGAACATGAGACCTCCAGACATTTTTAACTTTCAGAGTCAAGCTCAAACCAATCAAAGATGATCATTATGGTTAAAATAAATTTTTGGAATTACAGAAACTAGACGTGGCGTTGTCAATTTGGTTAAAATAAATTAATGAAATATTATAAAAGTTCAATTGATCAGTCTAGAATTGTAGAAACATTGCGAATTCTTGTTCAACTACTTTTGGTGAGTACACTTATCAGCTTTTAGATGAGTTTTATTTTTTAAGCTAAACTAAAAATTTTCAATTATTTTCTATTAGTTGTGTACCCGTGCAATGCGACGGGAGCCATGAATTTTAACGATTTTGAAGTTCCATTGGTTTTATAAGATAAGATTTAACGATGATATAGGTTACACTTGGTCTTTATATATTAATACAATTTGAATAAATAAGAGTTATGATTCCAATTACAGACAATCGATGAAAAAAATTGTATGACAGTTTAAAATCCAACATATTTAAATGACTCCACAAATGTGTTCGATTTACACCAAGAGCAAAGAACCAAGAAACTTGAGTTTTAAGATAAATACTCAAAACCAATAAAGAAAACTACAAATTTGACAGATCATAAGCCATGAAAAGACCAAAAAAGATGGGTTTTAAAATGAAATTTCAACTGTTTACCCTATTTCTTGTCCAGAAACTCAGATTAAGTTTGAATTAATACATGTATATATATTTTAAAAAAACCCAAGAACATATTTATTCAGAACATATTATACAGTGCAATTTGGACACCCTAACCCCAAAATATATAGTATATATAAATAAATAACTATAAAAGTATAAATCATAAATATTAAAAATATTTTTTCACAGTATATAATATATATAATATAATTAAGTCAAAAACTATTCAATATTGGACTCATTTCGAATGTATCAATGGACGATTATAATGGTGTAACTTGTTAAAATAAAAATGTATTTTTTAAACATGTTTTAATTGATATACGATTATGTATGTTAATTTGATAAATGTTTAAAATGAAACATTTAAAAGTAAAAGACGTAAAGTAAATTAATTAACTAATTATAGGGATATAAAATGTAAATTTAAAATTATAATTCTAAAAAAATCCGTTGTGAGAGGGTGAGTGTATGTGAGAAGAGGAGAGGAGATGGTGAAAAAGTGATGTAAGGGTAGTATAAAGGGTATCTTAATTGGGCATTTAATATTTTAAGACTTTAAGACTTTTGATAAATTTGCTTAATAAGATAGTATAGATACTTAATTACATTCATATACCTTTATTTTCACTTTAAAGTTATTTCTATGAATTTTTACATATATATATATATATATATATATATATATATATATAATCACTTTCACATGTAAAAATTTGTTAAAGTTTCGGTAATGATGATAAAAATAGGTAAATAAAACTTGTTGAATGTAGATTAATGTGTATGAAGGTTCTATTTTCATGTTCACACAGAAACCTGACCTTATATATAGTGACGTTTAAGAAAAAAACTCCAAATAAATAAAAAAAAAACTATGGAATATTATAGTAACCGTTAATCTTGAATGATATACACATATGTATACAAGTAATCGAAAATGTTTCTTGGTTTTTATACACGTGTAAATATTATATATATACATGTGCATACCAGATAAATCGCTTACAAATTTTTTGTAATGCACATATATATACCGTTCAGATCAGATGAACGGTGACTGAGATATTCCTCAGTTTTTTATTTTCTTGTGATTTTCCCTTGAACCTGACCGTATAAATATATAGGATAATACAACTAATTTTAAACTGCATAGGGCAAAATGGTAACTAATGATATTTTTAATTTACATAATGCATTTGATATTGTTATATTTAAAAACAACTTTTTTTATTAACCTGGATATTCAATCTATTATGCGAGCCGACTAATCTTAGGAAAACCATTTTGCTTTGTGGGTAATCTAGATTCATCACATTTAAATCTCTGTGACCACAAGGAATTTTTGTTTCTTATTGGATTTGAACCTGAGACCTTCAGACACTTTTGACTTTTGGAGCTCAAACCAATCAAACATAGTAAAGTTTAGTACATCTTAACTAGATTATAATTGTTACATGCCGAGCGGTTTGAATATATATATATATATATATATGTGTGTGTGTGTGTGTATGTATATATATATGTGTGTGTGTGTATGTGTATATATATCGTTTAATTAGACTTGTTTTTTCATGATTTAATAGTCTCGAGTTCAAATATAATACTTGGGAGAGCCTTATGCTCGCTTAAGATCTAGCGATTCTTATAGATCAAATTTGAGCCTGTACAATTTCATTACACCTACAATCGGCAAAATTCCGTAGCTATGTTAAGATGAATTCATGTTATTGTGGGTGAAAAGGTACTTTTTATATGATGTTAGTCGAAGCATATATAATATTTTTTAAGTTCTTGCAAAATCTGTAACGTTTTAATTTGTTTATTACTAATACTATGATGACATTAAAACTATATATCAATTACTAGAATTATTCATTCATATTTAGTTCAAGAAAAAGCAATGCTTAAAAGAAGGAAATATCAAATCCTACTAGGGGTTTAAATTTGATCATAAAGAGGATAATAACTTATGATGCTTTGGTTAACAAAGCGACTGCCTTTTGGATTGGGGCTCTGTCGATCTATGAAATAATACATACTCTCACTAAATCAGATATACTAAATCCTTCGTAATCATTTGGTATGTGTAATTGTTTTCCAAGAGGATATGTCAATGTCAAATGTGTGTGTATTATATAAGAGAGACTCAAATGGAAAGGATGTGAAAATAAAAGAAGAAAAAGGTCATATCACATGTGAATAACATACAATTTTACATGTGATTACGAAACATGTCAATGCAAGGGTGATCGAGCAACCTATAGCTCGTGACTAAATTAACGTGAGTCACATGTGTTCTTACATATGATGTTACTGTAAAATCACATGTGATTTCATCTGTTTTCATGTTTTTTTATTTAATTATTATTTTTGTATGAACCTGATTTATATATATATATATATAGAGAGAGAGAGAGGGAGAGAGAGAGAGAGAGAGAGAGAGAGAGAAAAGGTTCAGGAGAAAATCTCAAAAAAATGAAAAATTGAGCAACATCCTGTTAGACGTTCATCTATGCACATGTACATATAAGTAATTGAAGTTATTTCTTGGTTTTATGCACGTGTGAATGCTATGCATCTGTGCATACCAAACAAATTGTTTACAAATTACTTATATGCACATGTACATACGATGTAGATGATTGTTTATTAGAGTCTTTCCGGTTTTTCATTTTCTTTTAAGTTTTTTTCCGAAACTTGACCCCATATATATAATATAATATGCATATATGTATAACACACTCCAGGTCCAGTCAGCCTCATTACCATCTCCATATATATAATATAATATGTATATATATTAAATTATATATAATATGTATATGTATAAATAAGTAACCCAGAACAATAGATTTTAGAAAACCTGAAAACCATATATATGTAATAATGGCTAATTCAACAAACAACGACTAAAAACTTAAACTCAAGATTTATAAATCAACGTCCATGAATCTATGATGCGTCGACATAATTTCATTTCATTTCAATTACTTTAATTGTAACTTCCTTAATAAATGCTGGAGACGTTTTTCGGCTACCTATTCTGCAACTACTTGGTGCCTCACAATATTAAATAAGCATTTCATTTATGAAATGGATTCTGTATTTTTATGGCTGCTATATCTTTAAGGGTTAAATACATGAAATAGCAACATACTTTCATAACTTTTCTTATTATAGCATTTTACTTTGGTTTTTCTTTATTACAGCAATGTACTTTCAAATTATTTTTTATTAAGACATCGCACTTTAAAAAATCTACCCATTATAGCAATGGGTAACAAGTTACCTTTTAAACTGGTTAACTCCTTGACTTTTTTTACTTGTGTGTGGCATTAATGAGATGATGTGAATGACACATCATTTTGATTACTTAATTAAAATAAAAACTTATTTCAAATTATTATTAGTGATTTTTATTTTTCATTGCTATGAT
Organism: Cynara cardunculus var. scolymus; assembly: GCF_001531365.2. Lineage (NCBI taxonomy): Eukaryota > Viridiplantae > Streptophyta > Magnoliopsida > Asterales > Asteraceae > Cynara > Cynara cardunculus. Next base: position 113,841 of record NW_020200825.1, read on the forward strand.
TAAAAAAAAACATTTTTTTATTTTTTATTTTTTTCTTATTAAGTTGCATGCAAATTAAATATTTTATAGTAAAATATTTCTTAAATAAATATGCTACATTATTTTCGAGATATATTTTTTGTTTGTAAAAAATGTAACACTTCTTATTTTATGTTGTTCAAAAAATACATATAATTTAAAGTTCTCTCTAAAATATTAACGAAATAAATTGTGTTCTATAATTTTTTTAATATTGTTATATTAATAAATAATTCAAAAAATCGTATTAATTTAATATATTTATATATCAAGTAAAAGTTTTTTAACAAATATAATATTTTTTTGGTAAAAAAGGAACATTTTTTTGTCCTTTTTTCAAAAAACACATATTTTTAAAAAATATTAACGAGATAAGTTGTCTTCTACTAGTTTTATTAATATTGGTATATTAATGAATAATTTATAATTTTATATTTATCAAATAACATGTAAAATATCTAAATATTAAAATTAAAAATATATTGTTTAATAAGAACTAGTAGATGCTATAAGAAAATTATTTTGAAAGTACAATGTTGTAATAAGAAAGTCACATCATTATAGTACATGTGAACAGTCTACATGGATAATGAGGTGGCATGGAAACATGATATAATGGGTAAATTTAAATCAAAAGGTTACCCAATGCTATAATGTGTAAATTTTTAAAGTACAATGTTCTAATAAAAAATATTTTGAAAGTAAATTGTTGTAATAAGAAAAACTGGAAGTACAATGCTATAATAAAGAAATTTATGAAAGTAGATTGCTATTTTCTACATTTTGCCCTGTTAATTTGGTCGTTAATACAAGAATATTAGCGCCAATTCTACTTAATAGTTAACAAATTTCATTTTTCAGAGGACTTGAAAAACCTTATCCAAAAGTTGAGATTTTTATCATCTATTTATGTATTGGTTTCAATTCAACTGCAAAAACATAAGGGTGGTTCTCTTTTGTTCTGAGTTTGATTAAGTTCTTGGTGTTTCTGATCCTAATAGGCATATTTTCATTGGTTTTTCAGTTGAACAACTGGGAATAAAAGAGCTTATGCCAGCATATCTTGATCCATCCCTTGATGATAAAGGGCTTCTAACTGGTGTAAGCTTTGCATCTGGTGGCTCAGGATATGATCCAGAAACTCCCAAGATAGCGGTAATCAAATGGGCTTAATTTTCGACGTTTTCAATACTTGACACACCACATTTACGAGAAGTCAAGTAAATTGAGGGGCTGAATCTGGTTGACACACTACCCGTTAACCGAACAAAATGGAATTTGAACTTAACATTATCTTCGGTTTCATTTATGTTAATTCGAAATACCATCCTTTGTTAGTGTTCGTGATTTTAACTTTGTAGTGAACTAATATTTTGAATCAGGCCGTTTTGTCATTAGCGGACCAGCTAGACCAATTCAAAGACTACATTGAGAAGCTCAGGCGTATAGTTGGAGACGAAAGAACACAATACATTTTAGCAAATAGCTTATTCTTGGTGGTTGCAGGTAGCGACGATCTTGCTAACACTTACTTCACTATTGGCATAAGGAGATTACAATATGACATCCCTTCCTACACTAATCTCATGGTATCATCAGCTTCCAACTTCATAAAGGTATATTGTTTCATTTCTGCCTTTTATGGTTTTTGCTACAATTGTTATGATTGTATGTCTTGCAAGATTTGAAACTGTGACCTCAATGTGGCTTAAGGTTTTCTAGGACCAAAGACCACATTGGAAAACATGCATGAGTCGATCGTTTGATGTAATATTGTGTTATGGAGCCATTATTAACGCCTTTAAATTACAATGAAGGATATATACAAACTTGGAGCACGAAGAATAGGGGTCTTCAATGCACCTCCAATAGGCTGTTTGCCATCACAAAGAACTCTTGGTGGCAATGGGCTTAGAATGTGTGCAGAAGAGTACAACAAAGCAGCACAATTATATAACAGCAAGTTGCAACCAGAGCTTAAACATCTTAATAGCACTCTTGCTCAATCCAGGATCGTCAATATTGACATATACCGACCCTTGCTTGCTATTATCGAAAACCCTCTCCAATATGGTACTTGATACACGTTTAACTTTGTTGGCCATAGTCATTTTTTTTAGGTTTAATTCTTAATTGTTGTCTAACAAGTTCACTCTCTCATACTTCAGGACTAGAAGTTGTGGATAGAGGTTGTTGTGGCACAGGAAACATAGAGGTTGCCATTCTATGTAACCAATTGCTGCCAACATGTCTTGATGATTCAAAATACCTTTTTTGGGACAGTTATCACCCTACAGAAAAAGGATACAACATCCTCATAAATCAAGTGGTAGGGGAATACCTTAGTGATTTCTTTTGAGTTCATATAGAGGTTGATAAATATTCGTACTACACAAGTTTGGATGAGTTATAATAGTTTCTGAGCAAGCTCGATCGCTTCCTGAAATGTGAGAAATGATAGGAAGTGACTCATCAATGAGGTTTTCAATACGTCTCGGTTGATGTATATTTCGTGTAAACCTCTTTGTGTACCATTTTATATATCAATAAGAGTTGATCTCAACTGTTAGCTTGAACTTGATCAAAGGAGATGATTTGGATAGCCTAGCTAGAGTCTTGCACAGTATTGTGTATTTGGATATCAAACAAGATTATCGTTTGGCATTGGCAAGCACGACACACGTAACACTTGATTACGTACACATAGATGTATGGTACACGCTAATACTCGATTTCGTGATGGGATTTGGTTTCTTGTTTATATCCAAACAATGTATTTCGTAGTTGCATTTGTGGTGTATATTTCCTACACTCTAGTTCAATCAACAAAACTCCGATTATAAGTTTGGGATCTAGGATAAGAAATTTTGTGTCCCACTTTGTGATGGAGCAACAAATGAATTCCTGAGGTACGTATAATTTAGTGCAATCAACAACAATCCGATTGCGTTTTGTCTAATGTGTCTTTCTTAAACTCAATCTTCTTTGTTGATAGATAACAATTTTTATTTTTTTTGCATGCCGCATCAGGGACGGATCTCACCTTGTCGCTAATCCATCACAAAAGCTCACATCTTAATCCATCGTTGATCCGTCGCTGAAAGTTCGTCGGCCAAAGAATGGTGGATGATGATATCAGTGACGGAATTTAGCGACGGATCAGCGACGAATACTATCAGGGACGGATTAGCGATGTGTTCTTTTTGCGATGGATCAGTGAAAAGAACATTTAGCAATGGTTTAGCGGTGGAAACTTTTAGCAATAGATTAATGATGTGACCTTTTAGCAACGAATTAGCGAGGAACTTTTAGTGATGGATTAGCAACGGCCCCACCAACTTTTGGCGATGGTTTTCCGTCATTAATCCGTCGCTATTTATTTAATTGAAAAAAAAATAATTAAAATTTTGTATTTCTTGTATATTTTATACAAAACATACTTATATATTTAAAATAACAAACCGAAACTGCCAACAAAATAAAAATTAACTAATTCATACACTTTAAAATACTAAATTGATACAATTCAAATAATGTCCGGAGTAGGTAACAATTTAAGCAAGGGGAAGGCCGGACTGTATTGGACCTTAATGTGCTTTAGTGGTTCTTAATGAATTGTATTGGGCTTTTTATGGGCTTAAGTGACTCTTAAATAACTCAACTAGGTTTGTATTGGGTTTTGATGAGTTGTATTGGGTTTGTAATGGATTTCACGGATTTCACTGAAATTGATTGGGCCTTGATAGGTCGTATTAGACTTAATAGTTGTTAATGTACTGTATTGGGCCTAAATTACTTTCAACGGCTATTAATAAATTGTACTAGTCCTTGATTGATTGTCTTGGATGGTAACAAACTGTATTGGACCTTGATAGGTCGTAATCGACTTAATAGGCCTAAGTGACTCTTAATGAATGTACTGGGCCATTTTTTGGGCTTAATTAAGGACTCTTAAGAGCAACTCCAACCTTCACAAAAAAAAAAAAACCAAAAACACCAAATATGGTGGGCTCATAAACAATAAAAAAAACTCAACTCCAATCACACTCTAAAAAAACACCAAATTTGTAGACCCCGCATTAAAATAACATATTTTATTTACTATTTTTAATAACAATATTTATAATTTGTAATAGTATTATAATAATAAATAATTAGTAATTAATTTATTTAATGAAGAAATGTTAAAATAAAAAGGATAAAATTTTAATTAATAAATTTTATATTTAAAAAGATTAAATTAGTTCAAATAGCACAAATAAAAAAAAAACACATAAATAATACTAATTATCCGAGTTAGTATACTACGTTTACGTTTATCCGGTATCATATTTGTGTTATTAATAATTTATATATATATATATATATAATTACATAATAAATATAAAAACCTAAAAATTAATATTTGTAATTATTTATTTATAATTTATTAAAACAAATTATTTATTTAGGAAATGGTGGTGGGGACCACCCTTTTGGTGTGAAGGTCTCCCACGGCAAATATGCCGTTCTAAATTCTTCACCGGCAAAGTTTTACCGTTTTCACCAGTCGGTTGGATCCAAAAGAACGGCAAAACTAGGGTTTTGCCGTTCGATTGGAGTTGCTCTAATGAACTATCTATTTGTCTTGGATTTTACCAAAATTTGTTTTGAATTTTTTTTACTATCAAATATAACTAGATCTGTAGCAAATCCGTGGCAAATCTAAATATATTTGTTTCCGATTTACTACGGATTTTATCAAGACTTGTTCTATTTTTTTTTACCATCGAATGTAACTAAATCCGTAGCAAATCCATGGCAAATCTAATATATTTGCCACGAACTTGCTATAAATTTTATCAAGATTTTTATTTTATTTTTCAACACCGAATATAATTATATCCGTGGCAATAGTCATGGATTTGCTACGAATTTTATCAAGACTTGTTCTATTTTTTTATTATCGAATATAACTAAATCCGAATGTGCCACGTTGCAAATCTACATATATTTGCCACAGATCTGTTACGGATTTTATCAAGAGTTGTTTTTATTTTTTTAATATCGAATATAATTAAACCTGTGGCAAATCTAAATATATTTGTCTCGGATTAACTACGAATTTTATCAAGATTTGTTCTATTTTTTAAATATCGAATATAACTAGATCCATAGCAAATCTGTGGAAAATGTAGTTTTTTTATTAGTTAGAGATGGATTTGCTGCGCCTAGTTAAATTTTTTTATATTTACTTAAAATATAAATGTTTTCTTTCTCCATCGCTAATCCCTAGCAAATACGTACATTTTGCCATGGATTAGTGACGGATCATACATCTGTCGCAAATTAGTGATGCATCGGTCCGTAGCAAATAATTGGTAGTTGAAGCCAAACTCTCTAGTATATTTATGTTAACAATTTTTATTTTTTTATTCGTATTTTCCATATCTTTTTGTAACAATTTAAATATTTATTTTTTTAACAATTTAAATACTTAATTTTTATTCATATTTTCAAGATTATTTTTCCAAGTTTCATGTTCGTGTTTCATTTTTTTCCAATTTCATATTTCATGTTTTATATTCTACTGTTACATGGCTTCTGAATGAAAAAACTCATAATTTCATGGTTTCATAAATTGAAAAAGTGATGATTTCATGGTTTTATTAATGAAAACCTGATGATTTCATAGTGGAAGATAGGGGTGTGCAGAAAATTCAACCGAACCAACTAGAATCAACAAACCATAAATGGATATCCAATCATAATTGGATCGGATCAGATTGGAATTTTCAACATCCAATTTAGATCGATCGGTTCTTGGATGGTAGTCCAAAACCAACTGAACTGAATCGACTACCATCCAGTTATCCATCCGATTAACCATCAGATAACGATGCAATTATCCATCCAATTAACCATTCCATTACCATCCAGTTATCCATCCAACCATCATCTAATTAATTTGTTTTAAATTTGCTTAAACCAGAATTTGTGTTGTGTTGGTTTTTGAATTTTCTAGCCAAGCCTGTGTTGGTTATAACACGTACTAAAAGTGTTAATCAATTTGTTTCATTGTTGGAAGATTGGATTGAATTAAAATATTGGATGAATCTGATCTGATCATCCATTGGATGTCAAATAAATCCAATATGATCTCATAGATATCCAATGGATGGAACTGAACTTAACCATCATCCATTGGATTAGACTGAGTCGGTTGTCTAATGTTAATCGGATCATACCGTTTGGCAAAATCCAACATCCAGTAGATGATTGGATCGATTGGGTCCCCTCAAATCCGATGGATGTCAATCAAGTCTAATGGAAAATTATGGTTCCATGAATGAAAAAACTCATAATTTTAATGGTTCATGATATCATAGTTTCATGATTCTGTGAATGAAAATTTTCTAAAAATATGATTTTTTATAGAACTTAAAATTTGAAATCCTGAAATTCCTGAAAAAAATTGCAAATAAAAAACATCCGATTTTTAATAATTATCAAAAAAATAAAAAAAAAAAATAATTCCCAAAATTATATGATATTGATATTTTTCTTGATTAATATGTATATTCCATAATTACATGCTTACCCTTATTTATAAAATTAAAAATAAAAATAAATAATTCGTTGAAATATTTTTGCATGATTTGTATAAATAGGGGTGGTTTGCTAAAGATTGCTCCCTATATATATGTGTGTGTGTGTGTAGAGAGAGAGAGAGGGGGGAAATATCATGCGAGAAATTAAACATTTTTTACGAAAAGACGAGAAATGTGGATATTATATGTGATTAAACTTCTTTGGTAGTGTTTAATCATATTTGATTAAATATCTATATGTTATTAATGCAACATGTGTTTAATCATATATGATTCAACTTGTGTGTCATGCGTGTAATCATATATTATACTGAAACTTCTCAACTTCTTGCAATATGTTTAACCTCTCGTTTGAATCTTCCCTATATATACATAGTATATAACTTTCTTATGTATTTAAAACTTAAATGTTATTTTAAGCAACTCCGATTCTATATCACCAAAGTTCGAAGATTAAATATCAATACCAATTCATTTCTTATAATTTTTTTTAACGATTTAAAATATTGCATTACAAATGCATCATAAATTAACACACATATCACTTCTATTGATTAATTCAATACACAAAATTAAAATGATAGAACCCGTAAACAAGCTATAAGATATTAAATTGTACACGTTGTTTCTAATTTTTGAGAACTATTAGCAACATGATTGCGATATACACCAAATGTGTTTAAATGCATTTCACATCAATTGCTAAAACTATCAACGATTCGTGGTCGCGTTTAATTGCTATTTAAATGAAATAATTCATCAATAATTTAGAAATCGTACTGTTCGTTTTTTTAAGTTTTGAAAAGGGTAAGAATAGAAATAAGCAAAAGAAAAAAAAAACTAGTATGCTTCGTCTACGGTGATCAATAGTTTTTTCATCTGATCTAAGGAATTAAGTAGACATCCCTAGTTTGATACTTTCGAAATCATATAGGCTCAAATCAGTGTGTATCGCCATCTCTTGTTGTTTTGAAAAGCAAAATTTGGCAAAATTCAACAAATTTCCATCGTGACAACTTAATTTCAAGAAGTTAATTGAATGTTTTAACGGATTTTCGACAAACACAAGAATTCCAAATCTAATAAACGACCTACGTTGATCAACAATTTAATACAAGACAATATAATATCATATATGTTGGCACATATATAGAATGTCCAACAAACATGTAATCATACTCAACAATGTGAAAGCAGTAAACAGTAAAAAAGTAACACCATGGAAGACTTATGTGATTTCACTGTGTCATATTATATATTTCACCAATCATTGATGATTATAAACGTGTGAAAACCAAAACTAACGAGTCAATATTCAAAAAATTGTGAAATATGTTTAAATTGATTATTTTCATAAATCCGGTTTTTGTATAAAAAGATTATGTTGCAAGTCTATATATTTTTCCGTACCAATTGGAACTTATTTTTTATTTTCATAGACATTATCTGTTTTTTTTATATACCATGTACTTATTGATTTATGATAACCAAAACTCTGATACCAATTAAAACTTTGAGAATCCTATTTCATCAATACAACACGTCATTATATGTGAGTTTTTTTTTCTTCATAATTTAAAACATCTACAAATATCACTTCATCACCTTCGTTGTTCTTTTAACAAATTTTTATATAAATAGAGACTTAGTTACCATAACGACATTCTTTTAAGACTTTTTTTGCAATAAGGATTGACTCGTTTAAGCCAACAATATATATAACTTGCACGGTACAAAAAAATGACAACCTCTTTTCATATATACACGTCCTTTAATATATATATATATATATATATATATATAAAGTGAGAGAGAGAGAGGTTCAGGAAAAACCCACAAAGAAATGAAAAACTGATGAACACCTTAGTAACCATTCATCTAGACGATATGCACATATGTGCATTCAAGTAACTGTAACTATTTTTTTGGTTTTTATGCATGCATGCATGTTAAGCACATGTCCATACTAGACAAATTGCTTGCAAGTTAATGCACATCTACATACTGTCAGGATGAACAATTGCCAAAATGTACCTCAGTCTTTTATTTTATTTTTTGCGTTTTTCAACTGAACCTTATATATATAATTGAGGTTTTGGCCATTTGTTTTAAGCTTTGTTTTTAGGCAATCACTATTGTAATCCGTTTGTGAAGGTAGCAACCTTTTTTTACGCAAAAACCCAAACCTTCACGTGAAATGACCAATCATTCACATGAACAACTTAACATTGACAAGAAACAATTAGTCATTAGAACTATGAGAACCTTCATACAAACTAGAACGTGAAAGTTTAGTTTTTCTCGTAAAAGTAGCAACTATTTATTACCAATAACCAAATCTTCACATTAAACAACTCAATCTTCACACTAAACAATTTAACCTTCACATGAACTTTAGTGTATAACTTTAGTTATTTCTGTGAATGTAACAACTATTTAATACAAATGAACCAAATTTTCAGAAGAAACATATGTAAACTAAGTAGCTGAAAATATTTGAGATGTCAGACTTGATGTACTAAAATGAAGGTTTGAAAAGTATGTTGACACAAAATTGTTAAAGCTCGGGATCTAGAGTATGTATCGATGAAAGAACTTGGATATAGCATATTAGATTTTGAATGGAATCTGTTTGTAAGTAATATTTTGACCATTTTGCAGCCTTTCGTTATCACCCAATTTATTTCTGGATAATCTAAATGTGCACTCAAGATTTGAAAGAAAAATAGAGAGCAAAAACAAATCGATGATGATGTCTTTTCGATATGTTAAAAAGAGGTCGAACACCCTAAAATAAATAGTTATTTACGCCTTAGTTTATGGGGGTTAGATGATTATTTTTGGATAAGATCAACTAAAAAATTATTTACGAATAAGATCAAATGGTAACGGCACCAATATTCAAAAAAGAACTTTGTCTTCTGAATTTTGTCTATCGCAACTAGACGTGCAATTAAGAATGTTTTCTGGATTTCTGAATAATAACTCAGCAGACTTCACACTTTTTGAAAATAATTCAGAAAGCAGCCTAAATTGTTTTGTCCATAAGGACCACCGGCAAGGAGCCAACCAAGCCCTGCCCCTTGGAACCCAGAAAGCGGCACGATCCTCTAGACCTGCGTTTCATAGCTATCTTAGCTCCTGAACAACTTATACGAGAGTGCACTCCACACGTTCTAGCTTATATAATAGCTTAAACAATTTAACCCATTGATCTCAACTAAATCACAACTACACTAAAATTCTTGATAACACTAAAATCACACTACTAAAAAATGGGGTTTTTCCGACGGCAAAATCCGTCGGAAATCCGTCGGAAAAACACCTTTCCGACGGATTTCCGAC
>NW_020200826.1:0-14663 GCF_001531365.2 Cynara cardunculus var. scolymus
ATCCATCAGGCAAACCTGTGGATGTAACAACCTACAGAGGCATGATTGGATCACTCCTGTATCTAATTACTAGTAGACCAGACATTATGTTTGCCACATGTCTTTGTGCAAGATATCAATCAAATCCTAAAGAATCGCATCTCTCTGTAGTCAAGATGATCTTTAAATATCTCAAGGAATCTCCATCATTGGGTCTCTGGTATCCAAAGAACTCTGGCTTTGATCTAATAGCCTACACAGATGCAGATCATGCAGGTTGCAAACTTGATAGAAAGAGCACGTCTGGAAGCTGTCAACTCTTGGGGGACAAGCTGGTAAGTTGGACTTCCAGAAAACAAAATTGTGTCTCAATCTCTACAGCAGAAGCAGAATATGTTGCTGCTGCTAGTTGTTGTTCACAAGTTCTCTAGATGAAGACTCAGCTTAAGGACTATGGATTCCATTATGACAAAATCCCCATTCTCTGTCACTCCAAGAGTGCCATAGCAATCTCTGCAAACCCAGTGCAACATTCCAATACCAAGCACATCGATGTAAGGTACCATTTTTTGAAAGACAATGTTGAAAAAGGCAATATAGAAATGTACTTTGTTCCTACTGAGATTCAACTTGCTGACATTTTCACAAAAGCTCTTGATGAGAAAAGATTTTTATTCCTAGTCAGCAAGATGGGTATGCTGAATCTCACCACTTAAAGGCAATAAGTATTTAAATCAGATATTTTCAATATCTCATGGTTATGCCTACAAGTGATACAAAGAAATCAGCCAAAATCAATAAAGTACTCCAAACCAGCGTCTCTGGTTCTAAAGACCAGAGCCTCTGGTCATGAAGAAATTTTTTTAATATGGCTCAAATATTTTTCATCACCTTTGGAACCAGAGACCTCTTGTCCAAAGCAAATACTTGGTCTTTCTTCACTAAGTATTACCTTCGCAACCAGAGCTTGTGGATTCTCACTCTTTCAAACTAGAGCCTCTGGATTCTCACCCCTTGAGACCAGACCCCTTTTGAACTCCATCGCATATCCTCATTCATGTAACCAGAGCCTTTGGTTCTAAAGACTAGAGCCTCTAGTTTCCAAGTCCTTTGCAACCAGAGATATTTGGTTCCCATATAAGACTTGGCATGTTCACTTCACCTTTCATTCATCAAAAATAACATTTCTAAGCCAACCAGAGCCTCTGGTTCTAAAGACTAAAGCCTCTGGATTCATACTCTTTGCGACCAGAGCCTCTCTGAACCCAAAGAATCCCCCCCTTCTCTCACTCCACATGCACTTAACCATATTTGCATACTTCATTTCATCGCCTTTGCAACCAGAGCCTCTGGTTCTAAAGACCAGAGCCTCTGGATTCAAAGCCTTTGGAACCAGAGCCCCTCTGGTCTCAAAGTTCCATCCATTATACTCTTTCACATACGCTTAACCATTTTCTCATACTTCTTTTCCTCGCCTTTGCAATCAGAGCCTCTGGTTCGAAAGACCAGAGCCTCTGAATTCATTGTCTTTGCAACCAGAGCCCTCTGGTCTCAAAGACCCATTCATATGCATAAATAATGAATACACCATGTGTATTTAACAAGAGCCCCTCTGGTTCTACATAATGGATTGCTCATGCTTATACAGAAGCTCTGGTTTGTCATCCAAGGCTTCTTAATCATGCAATCCAACATTTCATCGATGAATTCCTTCATCAATGTTCAACCAGAGCACCTCTGGTTCCCCATCAAAAGGGTTATGTGAAACCAGAACTCCTCTGGTTCCATGACAAAATCACTTTCATCCATAAACCGATCAAAATTGAAAAAACTCCTCTGGTTCCCTAACCCCGCCTTGACACGTGTCCTCAAACATTAATGGCACGTACAAACAAGACAGCTCACGATCTCCAAATCAAATCACCTTTTACCCAACCGCCTCCCCTTTTCATGATTATTTCAATATAATAATCAAGAAAACCGTTTCCTATTCCCCACCCCCACCTCCTCCCACCTATAAATACCCTTCTTCAACCTCCATTTACTCTTTACACTTCCTAAAACCTGCAAACAGACTTTGACGAACGAACTTACCTGTAACTTCCTACACAATGGCTTTCTCCGCATCACACGAGTCCAATAACAACGACAGCCATGTTCAATCCACCAGCACCGACAGCCGAACAATAGTCTTCCTCCCAATGAAGCCCAACAACCATACCATTGAACTGCGAAACACCCTGTTCGACGACAGGTTTGCCCTTATGATCGAATTCTTCAAAAACTGCATCCTTCTACTAGCACTAACCCTCACTGACAATGGCGTACCACTAAAGTACGTCCAACAGTACTGGCAGACTTGCGAATTCGACCCTGAAAGCCATGGAATAATGGGGGACATTGACGCCCCAAATGACATGATTTGCTCGCTCAAGATCTCGCGGGCAAAAGTATCTCGAGTTCTATGCATTCCCACCTGTTGAGAACTCGACATTGAGCAATATGTCGAGCCACCCACCACCTCCGACATCCTCTGGTTCATCCAAATGCTAGGTTACAATCGTGATCTACGCAACGCCTCCGACTTCAAAAGGTAGTGTTTACCGCCAATGTGGAATATGTTCTTTTCCATATTGAACAGGGCCCTCACCTGCAAACTAGGGTCGATGGACCAAGGCAACATCAACATCATGACGATCATGTACGGACTCTTCTTCAACATCCCTCTCGACTACGGTTTTCTCATATACAATAAGATCCACACGGCAGTAGTCAAGAAATGCAAGCTCCAGGCGACCGGCAAGCCCTTAACCTCTGTTCTATTTCCTCGTTTCCTATCTCTTTTCATAGGGGATGCGATGAGGAAACATGACCTCCCGGCCGAAGAACCATTCACCCCCGTCTTCAAAATGCATGGCCATCGACCCACTCTCTTGAAGGAAGGATATACCATCAACAAACCAGTCTCCAGAGTAATGCTCAGTGTCATACCAGAGACATCGGAGATCCGACGAACCTACGAACGCTCTCTACTGTCCCATGAACCAAGGGCAACTACCCCAGAGCGAATAGAGCCGTCCCCAGATACAAGCGAGGGAGCACAAGAGGCATCTTCATCGGATGATGAAGATGATGATGATGATGACATTCCTCGTGCATCCCTCGGCCCTACTCAAACAAATCCCCCTCCCTCTTCTCAAAGGGCAACCACCACATCTACCCCTGGCGATCAAGGCCAAAGGGGTATTGAACAAGGACCACCCAGTCCAATCCCACAACCAGTCAGCCATCCAGAGGCCATTCTTCGGGCCTTTGAAGATGATTTACCTGAGGAACCCCAATTTCCATCGCTTCTCTCCCAACAGAGAGGCGATGAAGACATAAGAGCCACATCGCCTCATGGCTCGATAGTACCACCCACACACCCAGAAGCATGTGTTGCTTCTGCCATTGATAAACCCCAAGATCATTCAGAGCGATCTTCTTTTCGTGCACCACAACCCCCTTCGATACTTGATCTAGCAAAAGGGAAACACACTTACTTCTCTTACCCGGCCTCTGAAGCCGAGGAAGAAGAAGAAGTTACCCCAACATCTGGAGATAGCTCCTCACTTGAGGGCTATCAAGGACATAATGGAAGTCCTTCAAGGCCTACATTTTCACAAGGTATTGAAGGCGCCTCAGGAGCAAAGGCTCAACCTGCAGCATCCGTTGCTACAGGGGTTACCCCCACGGCAGAACTGGTCACAAAGGCCAAGTTCCAAGCCTTTGTTGCCTTAGTTCAGCGGTCCTTGGAAGACCTAAAACTCATCATCCAAGGGATTTTTGAAAACCCATCATCCATCGATACCACCACCCTTCAACAATCCCTTGGCACCCTTCAACAGACCCTTACCACCCTTGCCACCCAAACCCGAGACAATACCACCCGTCTCCAAATGCTTCAACAAACCGTCACCCAACACCACAACACCACCTCCTCCCTTGCCACCCAAAGAAACCAACTCCTCATCCACTCCATCGCCACTTTCACAGCCCAGGCAACTACGACCGATGAGAACCTAGCCTCCATCACCACCCAAATAAACACCGTCTTCCAGACCCTTAACGCCCTACTAGCCACCATACTCTCCCAACTCTCTCAACAAACCCCACCCCAAACAACTTCATCAATCGATGAAACCATGGCCTCCCTCACCAACCAAATGAACGCCATACAAACCACCCTAACCCAACTCCCAGCCACTATACTAGACAACATACCCTAACCTCCACCACCTCCACTTCCCTCTGCAGGCCCATCCTTCGATGAAGCCTTCTTCTCCTTCACTGCAGAGGTGAGGAATCTCATCGCCAACCTTCCCAATCCTCCATCGACATCCACCACCACCTCCTCTGTGCCACCGCCACCTACATCAAGCACGGATTTTGCCACCAGAGCCGATCTTCGGGCTCTGTCCAAGGCACTTATCTCATCGTTCAATGAGATAAGTGCAAAGTTTGCTGCCAGGTCAGTTGAGCCTACCATTGCGCTGAGGAAGAGTCTTATACAACAGCAAGATCAAACAAACACTCTTTTTCGCACCATGGAACAACGGCGCAACAAGGATCGAGTGCACACATTGGCCGACCACATACGGCTGTGGAAGAAGAACAGGTCCAGGGCCTCCTGCTCATCAAGCCGCCCCCTCAAACGACGAAGGCATGAGGATCCAGACCCCGATGATCAAGGTCTCGGTCCTCATGAGGGGGAGAATCAGGCCACAGCTTCACAACCAATGGAATCCGCTGCACCTTCATCATCCCACTGACAAACACAAAATCCACCATCACCTAACCAAGGAACCCAAGCAAGGGAACCAGAGGCTCAGCCCTCTGAAGATGTACATAATGTACATGTTCCTCTTGCTACCACACCTGAACTCATCTTGTTGAGTTCCTCAACCGATGAAAATCCATCCACCCTACCAACAGAAACCAACCCACCTTTTACTCCATCACCAACACCAAACCTATCATTAACCCCATCACCAACCCCTTGCGATACACAACCTTTCATCACCCAACCCGATAAACCTGAACCACCCTAAAATGAGCCAACCCAAGAAACCATCCCATTGCCAACCGATACACAACCCATTACCCAAACACACCCCCTAACTGATAACAATCGATAACCCAAACTCAACCCCCAATCGAACCAACCATGGTGCAAGCGGACATTCCCTTTTCATCAAGGCACCCTCCGTAAAGCCGAGTCGATGAAATAATCGAGAACATGGAGTCGCTAAGGAGACGTCCAGAGATACCACCAAGGGAACCCATCATGATGGAGAACATCCATCAATATCTATACCACGATCGCGATGAAAGCTTGTCTCTCAATCCTCCAATTCTATCGCCAGAATCCATAGACCTCCTACACCATCGGTTCGTTAGACAGACTACCCAACCACCACAAGCTATCTTCTCAAACGATGGGATTAGGATGTTAAAGATGAGGACCTTCGCCAACAGAGCTATAAGATATATCGAGTACACGGTGGAGAGAGCTCATGGTCAGGTCAACATCTTCAACGACAATGACTTGATCAATCTCAATCCCTACGACTTGATCAACCTCTATGCATTCACAGCTCAGTGACAGGATCAAGGAATAAGATTTGGGATGGCAAACAGAGCGATAGTGAAGACGATGGAGACCTTGGTGAAGCATCGAGCCAAGAGTGATTTTCAAATTGCTCTACATTTGGGTATCGAAAGACTCTCCTGCGCTCCACCTAATGAAGACTTTTTTGGCCTGCAGGAGAAGAGATCTGCTTCTGTTTTAACTTAACCCGAGCTTGGACTTGTCTTCAAGAATGAGTTCGGGGTAAAGAAATTTTTTAGACTAACTGAAGCATTCAAGTATTCAACCAATACACTTGAGTGGTTTCAGAAAGTTATCAGAGAGAGACTGGGCAGAACTCATGTGCCAAGAAAAGATGGGAATCAACTCATTCATGAGATATCAACAGTCCTCAGCTATCGAAGACTGCTTCTGCGCTTCTGGGAAATATCTCAAGGTAGATCATGATGAGTTATAAATTTTTTTGCCTTAATATGAAATGTCTTTTGCTTCCAGTACTGTAAGAATTCATCATCCAATGAAAATTTGGAATTTGATGCTTTTCTTTAGATTAGTCTMTGTTCTTCAAAATTGTTCATAGATTAGTTTATGTTTGTTCTWTCATTACTTAGGGAGAGATTGTTAGAACCCATAATTTATAAGTGTAAAAGTAATGAAGAACAATAAGTGATGAAAAACCAGAGGGTCGATGAACAACCAGAGATGCGATGGAAAGAACATCTTCATCACCCCTCTGGTCAACAACACTTAGAGTTTTCTTCAGCATTTCAACCAGAGGCATACAATGAAGATATAAAGATAAGGTTGAATCATCATTCCATGAAAGACAGCTGGAGATGACAAATCGACAGCTGGATTTCAAGTTTATCTTAATTTATTGCTTATCCATAGTTTAGATAAACTTTATCCGTTAGTAGAAGATTAGCTAAATAGTCTCACTAGTTATCTTCTAATTAGCCTTCTAGTATAAATAGGTCATTAGGCCTATTGTTAAAAATGTCGCTTTTACGTTTTTCATATTGAATAAAGTGAAATCATTGGCACTCAAGATTATTCTTTGAATGTTCATACATTGTTCTTGAGTGTTCATCATTTTGTTTATTAAAACACTATAATTTGGTTATTCTTAACTCGATTATTAGTGTTATTGAGAGATCTGGGATCAACACTTACACACTTTCTCATCATTTAATGAACTGCTTGGTTGAACACTTTTTTTTTATTTTGAGATTGAGAACGCTAGGAAGACTCTTGTACTGAAGGCAATGTTGTTGAACTTTATTCCTCTTGTGTTCTTGTATTTGAGGAGCAACACGTGTAGACAATGTTTTTGAACTTTGTTGTTCTTGTGTTTGGGGAGCAATGCATGTAGGATTAGGAATAAAAGAGGTCCGCTCCCAACTTCCAATGCCCGTGGAAGCAACTCCGTCAAAAAGTTGAACACAAAGATTTGAAAATGGTAGTGGTGCAGTCCTCAACTTTTCAACATATTTATTGGACTGTTTACAAAAACGTTATGTGTAAATAAATAAAAAGAACAATTTAAAAAAGGAAAAAATAGGAAAAATAAAGAATATGACCTTTGTTTCCATTTTCCATTCCTCTTCAAACAACTTAAAAGAGTTTGTTGACGCATCATAGATATTTTCAGTTTTGACCAAGCTACATATTTGCCTTTGAGGTAGTCGTAATGGTCTTTCATTTGCCTTTGGTCCACAATAAAATTATGTGTCTTTTSTAACGTCTCAGCTACTTTCCTCCAAGAAATTGCCTTAAGGCTACCACCCTCTCGCCCATTTATAGATATCTCTCGCAAACATGACTCTAGAAAAGTTTTTACCACATTGCAAGCTTTCTAACTAACCCTAGCTCTCTTGGGTTGTGAAGATTCATCGACTTTTTCCATACCTATAGAAATTAATTAAACATGCCTCAAACACATAGTTCAATTATCCATGGTTCATGAAAAATTGCAGAGCATAACATGACGTAAAAAGTCTAGTCTAAGCAACTAGTCAGATAGCATAAACGAAAATGATCATAGGAAGACCAACATAAGATTTCTACATATAAACAGTAGTTATATGCCAATTCATTTGGTTAGTATTTTGGTATTTTTTCCCCCATAGGACAAGGCATAATTCAAGTATTTTGGTATTTTGGATTCAAGTATTTATGATGTGTTTTATGGAAATCTATGTTATTTATTTAAACCCT
Organism: Cynara cardunculus var. scolymus; assembly: GCF_001531365.2. Taxonomy (NCBI): domain Eukaryota; kingdom Viridiplantae; phylum Streptophyta; class Magnoliopsida; order Asterales; family Asteraceae; genus Cynara; species Cynara cardunculus. The sequence goes on from NW_020200826.1 coordinate 7,826, forward strand.
GTTTTGTAAGTTTTGACTTGGTACTTTTGCTCATTTTACAACTATTTGTTGGCATGAGGAGCCAATAGATATCTATCAGCTTCTATGTTGTTTTACTATGAATTTCATGTGCAACTATTGTATTGCTACCATTATTAAGTAGCTTGATACATATTTGTTAAACTAGCCTTCTAGGCATATGGCTGAATCTTGAAAACATTACTTTATAAAATTGACCACAACACATGAAAAATGGGGAAGGGTGTGATTGTAGATGAGAAATTAGGGACCATAAATTCACAATATTTGTTTCCTTGTAATGAGTTATGCTCTATTCCATGTTGTATGTGTGTTCTAATATGTACATACTTTAGTTCTTTTTCTATTTTGTTTTCTCTATTAAACACCAGTATTTAGTGCCCATTTGCATTGGTAAGTAGTGCATTTATCAAATACTTAGATTTGCATTAAGCAAATGTTTTGTTTTGTTTATAAAAGAGCAATATTTAGAAGATTTGATGATCAGTTTATAGTAATTGGTTGAGTTCATACTGATACTTGGTATTTAAAGAAGTTGACTCAGGACCACTTTATCTAGCCTCAGTCAATAACTGCTATTAGCTATTTCAAATATTGTAGTTGATTTCTTATGTTCTTATAGTTCTTATGCAAACCACAAATCCATAGGCAGTGATCCATAATATTTACTTGTGAGTAGATTAGAAGTTGTTGGATCTGATGAAGCCAATGAAAAAGATGTTTAAGGATGGATTGAGTTGAGAAGTGAAATGTAAGTTCAAAGGATGTCCACAGTATTTCTTGATTATATACATTTTCTGGTGTTTTCTTTTTGAATCCGCAATTTTGTTCATCTTTTTCAGATACCCAGAATTTGAAACGAAATTTCTGATTATGGGCTTGTTTCTTTTCTTTACACATAGTTTCACACTTTTGGTGAGTGTAATATATATATATATATATATATATGATGTATGCATGTTGTATAAAAGCCTAAAATGGTACCCATTTTGGTGTTTATGTTGATATATGTAATCTTTGATTCTTGATATTCTTCTTTTTTGAAACTTAGAGTTATTAACCCTTTTGGGTGGGTGTTTATTTTCTGAGTAGAAATAGAAAAAGATTTTCCCCTTTATACTTCAATGGTAACCCAATAGACATCTCTTTATTGGTTGTCTGCCTTATGCTTATATTTCCCAACTTCAATTGCATTGTCAATGAAGCAGAAAAATCTTGATAGAAAAGACTCCCACACCAACCAACCTCAATGGACCATAAAAACCAGCTGACCCATCTCCACCCCTACCCCATCTACATACATACACCATCATTTTTGAAGAAATAAACCATACTCAAAAGAAAATAAACCAGAGAATGACAAAAAGAAAATCAACTCAATTGCAGCAACAAAGAAGAGAATCAATTACCTGGAGTCGGTTGGTCGTTTGAAGCTTCACGAAGATCCCCTTTCCTTTTCTTTGCAGGTTTATGAAATCAAGAAAATGAAGAAGAAATCAAGAAATCGATTACCAAATCTGGGATGTTAGAAATCAAGAAAAGGAAGAAGAAATCGAAAAAAAATAGAAGATAAACAACAAATCGAAGAGAAAATGAAGCTAGTGATACCTGAAGCAAGCTGTCGTGCCAGTTTGTATGAAGAAGAGTGCACCGATTTAGGGTTTTAGATGGAGAGAGTAGATAAGGAATACATGCCTCTTACCATGGTAAGGTTCATTTTTTTGCTGACCCTAGTAAGAGGACGGTCAGAGGCAGGGAATATGTTGTTCATTTTGTTTTTAAGTAAGCACTTTTACCTCTTATCCGGGTAAGCATCTCTTAATGGGTAAGAGGTGGTAAGATATTAGTAAACGGCGCCTTAGACGATATATTTCTATTTGGTTTCTCAAGCCTTGGTTTAAAATCGTTTTTTCTAATTGCAATATATTTTTACTATATTATAAACTATCTGCATTGTTGGTTTCTACTTCCTAGTGAGATGGCAAACACACAGAAGTATTTGTATTATGGGGGTTGAATACTAATATTGAAGGTTTTTTAGATTTAAATTCGTATTGATATAAATAAAAAAAAATCAATATTGTTTGTGGAATAATGTTATAACTGGGTTTTCTACAAACCTAGGTCAAGGTAATCTTACATGTTTATTATGTGAAATATGAGATAGCATGCGTATTATCTTAATATAAATGCATGGATTATGTGTACATATGTGGTAATTTGATATTCTACATACATATGGAAATAATACTTGAATACAGGCGGGTATATGGTAAAAGTTAGATGAAGATATTATTATATACATAAAAACTCAAACCTTCATGGCTATGAAATGATTGATTTTAAAATATTATCTTCACCGCCCAAAGACTTTTATATTGATAAATACTCATCACTACCTCACTTAAATATAAAAAAAGGAAGATAAGATAAAAATCTTATCAGTATTCTGTTTTACAAAAAGTGAGGGTTTAAGAAAGAAAGGAATTCAAAGGCGGTGAAGGTGTTCTTGAAAAGTATTCTTGAAGAATATTACTGTTTGAAGATTTGCTGAAATTTGAATCTGGTATGAATAAATTTAAGCAGAAACTATTTTTTAAAACAATTTCAGGAATAATACCCTGTTTGAGGAAGATTTGAAAAATCATATATAGAACAAATTGTTCTTGTGATTTGAAGGGTTTGAATATAAACCTGTTTTGGAGGTTATGAATGGTTAAAACTATGAACGAGGTTCACTCTGACAAATGACTGCAGCCTGTCATTGGATGAAATAGTTCATAAGATTTTCAGGGGAAATAAGGATGGTCGTTGTGTGTGATGGGTATAGTTGTTGCTATTAAGGGGAATTTGTATGTAATAAGGATGGTCGTTGTGTGTGTTTGGTATAACTAATGTTGTTATATCTTTTAAGATTACAACATATTGGAGTTCTCACTTCTTGGTGATTTGAGGATTCAGAGATGTTGTTCTTATTTGAAATAATAGTATTGATGTTATGGTTACGGGAAAAATGTGGCTTATGGTCATTAATTTTGGTCAAAAGTGTTTTTGAACAGAATGTTCATTTTCATAAGAAACCAGAAGAGCTCTGGTTGTTCCGCACTGTCAAACCAGAGGGTTTTGGTTATTAATTTGGGAAATATGCAAGTTTTTATTAAATGTGCTACTTAGACCAGAGGTTCTGTATCTATTGATAAGAGCTTCTTGTGTCAAAATTGTATTTTAAGAAGTTTTTAAGAAAAGAATTTTATACTTAGAATCTTTTATGAAAAACAAACCAGAGGAGCTCTGGTTGGTTTATACGCTTAACCAGAGGCTCTGGTTGGTCACGTCCTTTGAACCAGAAGCTCTGGTCGAACATGAACTCTCTTTTAATCATTTTAGTTATGGAAAAGCTATTTCTTTATTTGCAAAGCTAAGACAAGGAATATTATGAGGAATTATCTGAGCAAGAGGCTCTGGTTAGTACAACCAGAGGCTCTGGTCGAGGAACCAGAGGATATGGTAGAGGAACCAGAGGAGCTCTGGTCCTGTTTCATAAATTTTTTCTAAGTAAGATAATTGAGACCAGAGGCCCGATGAACTTAAACAGAATGAAATTTTATCTTCTGAATTTAATGATACATTTACAATAAATGTTTTGGTGATCTACACCCTGCATTACATAAAAAGGGAACCTCACTAGACATTCATGTCTAACCCTCATTTTGTGTTGTCAAAATATGTGTACAGGTAATGATAGTAAAAGGAAGAGCATTTTGTGAATTGTTTCATATGTGCTTAGTTGTATGAAGATCTTTATTAGCCATGTTTTAAAGTTTAGATATCAAGATACAAGAGCATATACTTTTGGAATCATGATGTTGAATACCTAAATCCCTTAAACTCAGGCTCTGATACCACTTTTTGTAACACCCTATTCCACACATTACATGTAACATATACTTCATATATATAAGAAATACATGTTTGTACACCACATTGGTCCCTTAGTACAAGAATCTACCAATACAAAATACATGATCCAAAAATTCAAAACACATTTCTTGTACTAATCAACATTCATCAATCAAAACTATACATCAGAGACAAATCTTCATGTAGAAATGTATATAGGAAAATATCACATTTTCCCCTTCCCCTTACCATCTGTACCTCCTGCAATACATATTTAAAATCATAAAATGAGGGTTAGACCGAAAGGTCTAGTGAATTACCCTATTCATGTTATTGCAGGATGTTAATCACCAAAACTTTGTACAAAATAACTTTTCATATATATAACAAATATATGAACAAATAAGAATATAATACCAGTACCTTTCCATTTTTCAAACCAAGCATTCAGCTATTCAAATAACATACCCCAAACCCTTATAAGTTTGAATCATCCAGGTATTATATAATGCCACTTTTAAACCTTTTCTACTCATATAAGGTTTATTCAAAGTTTCAGGCCCAAACCTGTTATTTTCTCCTCAATAACATTCTAACTATGATTTCCCATAAGAACCTTGATCCTAAATCTTTAAATCACAAAGAAATAAAGATTCCAGACCATGATAATCTGTATGGGATATATTAGAAAGAGTTATATCATAAAACACACATACAAATGCCACCCTTATATCCAAATGTACACCTCTCCTTGATATGCCACCCGTATCCCATGGTACACCTCTCCTTCATATGCCACCCTTATTTCCTCATCAAAATATTTTTACAAAAATAATTCCAAATAGACCGCAGTCAATGGAATTATTAACAGTTCAAAGTTATCTTTATTAAAATTCCCTTTTTATGATAAAATAATAAATTATCAACTATGCACAAGCCATAATGCAAATCCGGTCAATATGGCTTGGCCGGACTTCATCTCCGGTCAAGACTTGGCCGGTTTACCAAATCCGGACAACACATCGCCCAAGGCTTGTCCGATTTAACACTTGGTTTAAATCACGAAACCTTGTCCGAATAACAAATCTGGACAGCACTATTCACCATCATCCGATTTAACTAAACTGGTCACCATTAGTCGTATTCCTACTTCTCTGTTCAAAATACTAAATATAAACTCAAAGATCATGAAATCGTTCAACACTTGTCCGGTTTAAGACTAAATCGCTTAACAGTTGATTGATTTAGGTCAAATCCGGACAATACTTACCAAGCGGTTTATTTATAAATCGCTTATACCTTAACCGGTTTAGGGCTTAAATTACCCAACCCTTGTCCGGTTTATAGCTAAACCTCTTAACACATGTCCGGTTTATGGCTAATCCGGCCAACACTTCAGCGGATAACTGTTATTACTAAAAGTAAAGTTCTATAATCAAATATACATTTATGATGAGTTTAAAAGTAGTAAGAATCACTCACCTTGAAAAACCTTTTGAAATCAGCCTTCTTGTAATGCAAAAATAAGAAAATCTGGGCAAGTCTTTTCCTTCTAAATCGCTCAAATTATGAGAATAGCCAAGAAAAATGAAATGAGGGGTCAAATCCTCCTTTTATAACTTTCCTTAACAGGAAAGGTCGGCCAATCACAGCCTCCTCCCTACATGCATACCTTCATCTTACACACACACACCATGCATTATCATCACATGCATGTGTGTGTGTGTATATATATATATATATCATGTATATATATATATATATATCATGTATACATATGCTCCCACATATACACATAATCTCATACATACATCTACATTATGCTCATAATTTTCACACACTAGCATGATCAAATATAACAAATTTATCATGCTGTCACATAATCACTTATCAAATAATCACACATTAATTACATTGGGTGATAATCAGGATCTGGTTATCACATCATCCACCTCTCAAAAGAATTTCGTCCTGGAATTCCTTTAATCAAAGAGCCAAGGGTACTCTGATCTCATTTTTTACTCCAATTCCCATGTCGCTTCTGGTCCTTTGTGAAACTTCCACTGAAATTTCACCAGACTTATCTCTTTGTTTCTCAACACCCTGATCTTTCGATCGACTACAGCTTCCGGTGTTTCCACAAAGTTCAGCTTACTGTCTAATTTAACCTCTGGCAACGGTACAGCTAAACTTGGATCAGCTAAACATTTTCGTAGATTCGATACATGAAAAGTGTTGTGAATCAGACTCAGTTCTTCTGGCAGTTCTAACTGATATGTTGAGACACCCCAATCTCCACACATTGCATATTACATAGAATTCATTCATAGAATACATAGATTCCCACATAGGTCCAAAATAACAAGGGTCTGTGCTACAGGTTTACGATACAAATTGCATAACTTAAAGATTTCAAAATACATGCATTTGTAAACTAGCATTGCTCTCCTCCAAAACACATCTAGATATTGTCTTCAACATTTAATCACATAAGGGAAGTAATCATATAATGCTTTTTCCCTTATTGATATTATAACTGGTAATACCTGCACACATATTTTTGAAACATAAAATGAGGGTTAGACAAAAGTCTAGTGAGATTCCCTTTTTCATGTTATGCACGATGAGATCACTAAAAACATTTATCAAAGAATCTCTCAATCATAATGAAGAATAATAAAAGAATCGAATCATGTTTTAAGTCCATCGGGCCTCTTGTTCAAAATCCCATACTTAGAAAAATAATGGTTTTCCAGTCCATCGGCCTCTGGTTCCAAAGTGTCCATCAGGCCTCTGGTTCCAAACCATACTTAGAATATTTTTCAATAATCATGACCAGAGCTCCTCTGGTCTTTCTACCAGAGCTTCTGGTTCCTCGACCAGAGCTTCTGGTTGTACTTATGAAAGCCAACCAGAGCCC
>NW_020200826.1:14728-16219 GCF_001531365.2 Cynara cardunculus var. scolymus
TAAGCTTGTTTCTAAAAGATATAAAGCTTATTTTCAAACTAATAATTTATAAAAGATTTTGCATCATTTTTAAATCAATATCCAGAATCCTCTGGTTCTTATTATGAGGGTCAATCAGAGCCCCTCTGGTTCCTTGCAAGGTACAACTAGAGCTCCTATGTTTCCTTATAATCAATGCTTTTATCCAAAGCATATTACTCACAACCAACAGTCATGAACTATATTATTTCCAATCCCATAACATCATTACCATCATTTCTACTAAAGACAACATCTCTAAATCCTCAAATCACCAAGAAATGAGAACTTAAATYAGTTGTAACTTTAATAGATATCATAATAAGAGTTAGGCCACGCAGACAACGACCAATCTTATATCCTCCCAATAATCCCTTTTTTATGATGTTCCACCCTTATATCCTCCCATTAATTCATATGAAGTAGTTCATCCAAAGACAGACCTCAGTCATATATGTCAGAGTGAACCTGTTCATAATTCCCAAACCAAATCATGGTTTCAACATAGGTTTATCCTCAAAACCTTCTATTCTCAAGAACAACHTGWTCTCCCAAAACAGTTTAAAACTCTGTTTTTCTGTAAAACTCTTTCAAATTGTTTTAAAACCCAGACATTGTTTAATTCTTTCCAAAACAGTCCCAAAAATAAATTCAAACAGCAACTTCTCAAAGGCTGTTGAAGAACACAACTTTGTTTCATATTTATCCAGAAACAGATTCCAAAACAATAACATCATAAAAACTGCTGAAGATAGTTTATCATCTTAACCTCAAAACCAATACCAAAACTCAATAGTTGATACACAAATATATGAGGAAATTAGTTTCAAGACCACTCACCTTATCAAACAGATTTCTTGATAATAAACACACAACAAAAGCTTTACTCTAACACGGAATCTTCAAGTACTTTTGAAGCAACAATTCTTGAAGAACATGTTATCTCACACACAGGTTCTTTTCTAAAAAAAATGACAGTGATAAGGATAACCTTATGTAATTTTTTTTTCTTTAAATATCCTCACCTAGGCGGTGGAGGATTTTAATAATATAAAATTGGATATGAGGGCGTGGATTTTATTATTTTAAAAACCTATTTGCTTCATTACTAAGGTATTACTATCTCAATAAAATATTCATATTATCCAAACATGTATGCACTTATTTCATGTATCATGTATTGTTGCCACATTCACGCATACCATCATATAATTTATCAAATAATCACGTAAAATTTACCTTGACCCAGGTTGTCTGAAACCCGGTTATAACATTCTCTCCCCTTTAAAAGAATTCCGTCCCGGAATTCATTCAAATAACCATGGATACATTTCTTTCATTTCTGATTCTAATTCCCATGTTGCTTCTGAWCCTTTGTGAAATCGCCACTGTACCCTTACTAGACTTATTTCCTTGTTTCTCAACACACGGGTTTTGTGGTCAGTTATAGCTTCTGGAGTTTCCACAAAATTC
>NW_020200826.1:16879-18929 GCF_001531365.2 Cynara cardunculus var. scolymus
ATCCTAATGCCTTTTGAAAACTTTCCCAGAATTTCGATGTAAATATGCTATCTCTGTTCGAGATGATAGATAGTGGAACCCCATGTCTTGTCACAATTTCCTTAATATAAATCTGAGCTAACTTTTCCAATGAATAACTTTCTTTTATCGGTAGGAAGTGTGTAGATTTGCATAGGCGATCCACTATTACCCATATGGCATCATACCCTCTTGGGGTTTGGGGTAACTTCATAATAAAATCCATTGTGATGTGATCCCATTCCAAACAGGAATTTCCAAGGATTGCAGTTTTCCATAGGGCCTCTGATGCTCTATCTTTACTTGTAGACACGTCATACATTTTTCTACATACCTTGCTATGTCTTTCTTTAGTCCTGGCCACCAATAAAAAGTTTTCAAATCCGTATACATTTTATTAGTACCTGGATGAATGGAATATCGAGATTCATGACTTTCCTTCAGAATTATATCGCGAATATTCCCATAGCATGGTATCCAGATTCGTCCTTGGGAGCATAGAATTTCTTTATTGTTCTTCTCTAGGTTAGCAATCATTTTTCCCGATCTTTCGACCTTTGAATGATCTTCTTTAATTGCCTCTGCTTGACATCTTTGAATGTTGGTATGAAAATCTGGTTTTACACTTATTTTCATCGCCACAGTTTTGATAGTTCCACTTCTTTCCTTTCGGCTTAAAGCATCAGCTACAACATTAGCTTTCCCTGGATGGTAAAGAATTTCACAGTCATAATCATTGACTAGTTCTATCCATCGACGCTCCCTCATGTTTAACTCTTTCTGGTTGAACAAGTGCTAAAGGCTTTTATGGTCTATATAAATTTTGCATTTTGTTCCTAGCAAATAGTGCCTCCAAATTTTTAAGGCAAAAACTATAGCCGCTAATTCCATGTCATGTGTTGGGTATTGCTTCTCATGATCTTTCAATTGTCGTGATGCATATGCGATTACCTTTCCCCTTTGCATCAAAACACAGCCTAAGCCAAGCTTCGATGCATCACTATAAACAATGAAGTCTTCTGTTCCATCGGGTAGAGATAGAACTGGTGCGCTAAACAAACTATCTTTCAAGGTTTGAAAGGCCCTTCTTTGTTCTTCGGCGTAATGAAACTTGATGTCTTTTCGAGTTAACTTGGTCAGAGGTACCGCTATTTTTGAAAAATCTTGAATAAATTTGTGATAAAAACCGGCCAAGCCTAGAAAACTTTTGACTTCTGAAGGATTTCTTGGTGTATCCCATTTTTCTATTGCTTCGATTTTTTGATGGATCCACTTTGATTCCTTCTTGTGACATAACATGGCCAAGGAATTGGACTTCCCTTAACCAAAATTCACATTTTGATAACTTGGCATACAACTTTTCTTTCCTCAAGAGACTCAGAATCAGGTGAAGATGTTCTGCATGTTCTGCTTCTGATTTGGAGTATATCAAAATATCATCGATGAATACAATAACAAACGTATCAAGATATTCATTGCACACTCTGTTCATCAGGTACATGAAGGTTGCTGGTGCATTGGTTAGGCCAAATGGCATCACTAAAAATTCATAATGTCCATATCCTGTTCTGAACGCAATTTTAGGAACATCTTCTTCTCTGACTTTCAGTTGATGATATCCGGATCGCAGATCAATCTTTGAGAAGTAACTDGYYCCMACTAATTGATCAAATAAATCATCAATCCTGGGTAATGGATATTTATTCTTAACTGTCATTTTGTTAAGCTCCCGATAATCTATACACATTCTCATAGACCCGTCCTTCTTTTTAACAAATAGAACCGGAGCTCCCCAATGTGAAGTACTTGGTTTAACAAAACCCTTGTCAAGTAGATCCTTCAATTGAGTCACCAATTCTTTCAGCTCTGATGGGGCCAATTTGTATGGTGTTTTGGCTACTGGTGCTGCCCCGGGTATCAGGTCAATTTTAAACTCGATGGCTCTGTCTGGTGGAAGACCAGACAAGTCCTTGGGAAAGACTTCTGGGTATTCTTTGACAATTGGGATTTGTTCTGATTCTTTCTCTTCTCT
>NW_020200826.1:21979-30648 GCF_001531365.2 Cynara cardunculus var. scolymus
GTCCATAATTCCTGAACCAAATCATGGTTTCAACATAGGTTTATCCTCAAAACCTTCTATTCTCAAGAACAACCTGATCTCCCAAAACAGTTTAAAACTCTGTTTTTCTGTAAAACTCTTTCAAACTGTTTTAAAACCCAGATATTGTTTAATTCTTTCCAAAACAGTCCCAAAAATAGATTCAAACAGCAACTTGTCAAAGGCTGTTGAAGAACACAACTTTGTTTCATATTTATCCAGAAACAGATTCCAAAACAATAACATCATAAAAACTGCTAAAGACAGTTTATCATCTTAACCTCAAAACCAATACCAAAACTCAACAGTTGATACACAAATATATGAGGAAATTAGTTTCAAAACCACTCACCTTATCAAACAGATTTCTTGATGATAAACACACAACAAAAGCTTTACTCTAACACAAAATCTTCAAGTACTTTTGAAGCAACAATTCTTGAAGAACACCTTATCTCATACACACAGGTTCTTTTCTAAAAAGAATGACAGTGATAAGGATAACCTTATCTAAATTTTTTTTGTTTAAATATCTTCACCTAGGCGGTGGAGGATTTTAATAATATAAAATTGGATATGACGGTGTGGATTTTATTATTTTAAAAACCTATTTGTTTCATTACTAAGGTACCACTATCTCAATAAAATATTCATATTATCCAAGCATGTATGCACTTATTTCATGTATCATGTATTGTTGCCACATTCACGCATACCATCATATAATTTATCAAATAATCACGTAAAATTTACCTTGACCCAGGTTATATAAAACCCGGTTATAACATATGTTATTGGTCCAATTCACTTACATATTCTGAACGGCCCCACATACCTCGGACTGAGCTTTCCTTTCTTTCCAAATCTGACGACACCCTTCCATGGCGAGACTTTCAGCATCACAAAATCATCTACACAAAATTCGATTGGCTTTCAACGATTATCATCATAACTTTTCTGGCAATCTTGTGCTGTTCTGATTCTTTCGCGGATCTGCCCAATCTTTTCAGAAGTTTCTTGGACAATCTCAGGACCCGTCAGCTGTCTTTCACCTACCTCATTCCAACACAACGGTGTTCGGTATTTACGTCCATACAACACTTCATACGGTGCCGCTTGGATGCTGGAATGGTAACTATTGTTATATGCAAACTCTATCAATGGCAAGTGATCTTCACACGATCCCCCGAAGTCAATAATACAATTTCTCAACATATCTTCGAATGTCTGGATAGTTCTTTCGCTCTGCCCGTCAGTCTGCGGATGGTAAGTTGTACTTAGTCGAATTTCAGACCCCAAGGCATTTTGCAATCCTTCCCAGAATTTTGAGGTAAACCGACTATCTCTATCAGAGATAATAGACAATGGAACACCGTATCTGGTTATAATTTATTTAATATAAATCTGTGCCAGCTTTTCTAAAGTGTACTTTTCTCTTATTGGCAGAAAATGTGCAGATTTAGACAGACGATCAACAATTACCCAAATCGCGTCATACCCCTTTGGAGTTCGAGGCAACTTCATGACGAAATCCATTGTAATGTGATCCCATTTCCATACAGGTATCTCTAAGGATTGAAGACTTCCATACGGTTTTTGATGTTCAATCTTAACCTGTAAGCATATCAGACACTGTTCCACATATCTAGCTATGTCCCTCTTCAATCCGGGCCACCAATAAAAAGATTTCAAATCTCTATACATCTTATTGGTGCATGGATGAATAGAGTATCGGGACTTATGGCTTTCATTTAATATAGTGTTTCGGATATCTCCAAAACATGGTACCCAAATTCTCCCTTGAAAACACATTAGTCCCTCATCATTCTGTTCCAAGGTTGAAATTATCTTACCCAACCTTTCTGTCTTAACAAATTCTTCTTTCATAGCTTCTTGTTGACATTTCTGAATTTTTTTACGAATGTCAGGGACCAAATTCATTCTCATTACCACAACTTTAATGGTTCCACTTCTTTCTTTTTACTCAAGGCATCAGCTACCACATTTGCTTTTCCCGGGTGGTAGAGGATTTCACAATCATAGTCATTAACCAGTTCAATCCACCGATGTTGTCGCATATTTAATTCTTTCTAGCTGAACAAATGTTGTAAACTTTTATGATCAGTATAAATCTGACATTTCGTTCCCAGAAGATAGTGTCTCCAGATTTTCAGAGCAAACACCACTGCAGCTAATTCCATGTCATGGGTTGGATACTKCTTCTCATGATCTTTCAATTGTCTTGACGCATAAGAAATCACTTTTCTTATCTGCATCATAACACATCCTAACCCTTATTTTGAAGCATCGTTGTACCACAAAGTCTTCAGATCCATCTGGTAGAGTCAATACTGGTGCACTGCAAAGATGATCTTTTAATAATTGAAAGGCTTTTTGCTGTTCTCCTTCCCACTGGAATTTAATGTTCTTCCGAGTCAATTTAGTCAATGGCACAACTATTTTGGAAAAGTCCTGAATGAACTTACGGTAATAGCCGGCCAATCCCAAAAAGCTTCGGACTTCAGAAGGATTTTTCGAAGCTTCCCATCTTGCAATTGCTTCTATTTTCGCTGGATCTACTTTTACCCCTGTTTCTGAAATGACGTGACCTAGGAATTGAACTTCTCTCAACCAGAATTCACATTTAGATAACTTTGCGTACACCTTTTCTCTTTTCAATAATTCTAATATCAAACGAAGATGTTCTACGTGCTCTTCTTCGGTCTTAGAGTATATAAGAATATCATCAATAAATACAATAACGAATTTATCAAGATATTTCTTACATACCCTATTCATCAAATCCATAAAGGCTGCGGGTGCATTAGTTAAGCCGAACGGCATAACTAAGAATTCATGATGCCTGTACCTAGTTCTGAATGCTGTTGTAGCAACATCTTCTTCCCTGACTTTAAGTTGATGATACCCTGACCTTAAATCAATCTTAGAGAAATAACTTGCTCCTACCAATTGATCAAATAAATCATCAATCCTTGGCAAAGGATATTTGTTTTTTATTGTCAATTTGTTTAATTCACGATAATCTATACACATTCACATAGATCCATCTTTCTTCTTGACAAATAAGACCGGAGCACCCCAATGTGAAGTGTTGGGTCTAATAAATCCCTTGTCAGTTAAATTTTCAATTGTGCAACCAATTCATTCAATTCAGATGGAGCTAACCGGTACGGTGCCTTTGCTACTGGTGCAGCCCCTCCTACAAGATCAATTCGGAATTCTATAACTCTGTCTGGTGGTAATCCAGATAAGTCTTCTGGACAGACTTCTGGATATTCACTAACAATCGGAATCGACTTCTCTTTTCCTTTTTCTTTCTTAATATCAATTACGTAAGCCAAATATCCCTGGCACCTCTTCTGAATGTTTTTCTGAGCTTTCATTACTGTCAAAATACTGGTATGGTGATTCTGACGATCACCATAAATAACAATCGTTCCTTGGTCTGGCAGAGTAATTCTGATCATTTTATTATTACAAACAATACTAGCCTGATACCTTGCCAACCAGTCCATACCCGGCACTACATCAAATTCCTTCATCGGCATGGGAAATAACCGAATTGGAAGTTCATAACCCTCAATAACAATAATACAATTATTGAACACTCTAGTAACAGTTTCTTGACTATTAGTAGTAGCAACTACTAATTCATCATCAAGTATCATAGAATTCAGACATGTAGTTTGAGCAAACAGTGGTGATACAAACGAAAAGTTTGCACCAGAGTCAAATAACACCTTAGCACGTATTGAATTCAGAAGGAAAGTACCTGTTACTACATCCGGTGATGCTTCTGCCTCATTCTTGGTCATCTGGAAGGACCGTCCCCGCGCCCCTTCTTGCCCACCTCTATTAACCATAGGCCTTCCCCGTGTACCCGACGTGTTACTCCCTACTGTTAACTGTGGAGTTCTTAACAAGGGACAATTCGATCAAATATGATCCAGAGAATTGCAATTAAAACACCTTCGATTAGCTGGGCAACTTCTGGACAGATGACCTAATTCACCACACTTATAACATTTTCTTGGGTCCATCTTACATTCACCCTGATGAACTTGTCGGCATTGTGAGCAGACTTTCTCACTTATCTTCTGTTCAGATCTGTTATCATATCTTACAATTTTCGGCCCTCGAAAATTTGATGAAGGCCCCTCCCACCTTCTCTTCTCTACAACCTTTCCTTCTAGCTGTCGGTTCTTATTTCGTTCAGTCACTTCAGCCGCATCTACCGTCAATGAAAATGTATTGGGGTTCATAGCAATGACAAACTCTCTAATTGAGGGTTTCAAACCCCAAATGTACCTTTCTATTTTCCTGGAATTGGTTGAAACATAATGTTCAGCAAAGCGAGAGTATTCAATAAATCTTTCGGTATACTCCTGAACTGTTCCATTTTCTTGTTCCAACTTTAGAAAATCTTCTTCCATTTGTCTAACAGCAGTTTTAGGACAAAACTGATTCTTGAATCGGCCCACGAATTCTGCCCAAGACAATAATTGTAAAACATCCGTTCTAGCCGAGGATTCAACTTCCCACCAGAACAAAGCATTAGATTTTAATACAGAAATAGCAAATCGAACTTTATTTGTTTCCGGACACCGAATGATGTTGAACACTGATTCCATTTCTTTAATCCAGCACACGACTTTCACTGGATCCCTTTCTCCAGAGAATGTTAGTAGCTTACTTGCCAAAAACATTTTAATATCTCCCTCCTTGTTATGAGTAATCGGTACCGAGGGGACGAACTTCTATTCTCCCTGTTTCTACCTTAGCTGGTACTCCCATGATAGAAGTCAGAGTTTCCCGTAACTTCCTCATTTCTTCAGCCAACATGTCCCTGGTTATATATTCAGGATGTGGCACCGATCTCTCCTGAACATTCCCAGAATGGGATTCTTCATGTTCAAAATGAACTTCGGTCTAGCCCCTTCCCTGAGACTGACTTCTTCCTCTGCCTCGTCCCCTTGATCTTCCCCGACCTCTATTTCTAGACATGCTAGTTGGAAGATTAACATGTGATGCTTCCCTTTCCTTAGATTCTGGACGAGCCACTCTTTCAGATCTTCGGGTTTGGCTGGACATCTGCATATTTTAGTGTTAATAATCACGTATTCACATTCCCAAATATAATGAAGTATTCAAGTTCAGATATGTACCTAGCCAGATGTAATTAAAATTTACCTTACACACTGTTCTTTCAACCTATCATATTTATTTTCAATGGAGCTAACTATGTCCGGGACCTTTAACATGCAATAAAACAGTTGAAGTCTAGGTATCATGATGTTGAATACCTAAATCCATTAAACTCAGGCTCTGATACCACTTTCTGTAACATCCCATTCCACACATTACATGTAACATATACTTCATATATATAAGAAATACATGTTTGTACACCACATTGGTCCCTTAATACAAGAATCTACCAATACAAAATACATGATCCAAAAATTCAAAATACATTTCTTGTACTAATCAACATTCATCAATCAAAACTATACATCAGAGACAAATCTTCATGTAGAAATGTATATAGGAAAATATCACATTTTCCCCTTCCCCTTACCATCTGTACCTYCTGCAAWAYATATTTAAAATCACAAAATGWGGGTTAGACCGAAAGGTCTAGTGAGTTACCCTATWCATGTTATTGCAGGRTGTTAATCACCAAAACTTTGTACAAAATAACTTTTCATATATATAACAAATATATGAACAAATAAGGACATAATACCAGTACCTTTCCATTTTTCAAACCAAGCATTCAGCTATTCAAATAACATACCCCAAACCCTTATAGGTTTGAATCATCCACGTATTATATAATGCCACTTTTAAACCTTTTCTATTCATATAAGGTTTATTCAAAGTTTCAGGCCCAAACCTGTTATTTTCTCCTCAATAACATTCTAACTATGATTTCCCATAAGAACCTTGATCCTAAATCTGTAAATCACAAAGAAATAAAGATTTCAGACCACGGTAATCTTTAAGGGATATATTAGAAAAAGTTATATCATAAAACACACATACAAATGCCACCCTTATATCCAAATGTACACCTCTCCTTGATATGTCACCCTTATCCCGTGGTACACCTCTCCTTGATATCCCACCCTTATTTCCTCATCAAAACATTTTTACAAAATTAATTCCAAATAGACCGCAGTAAATGGAATTATTAACAATTCAAAGTTATCTTTATTAAAATTCTCTTTTTATGATAAAATAACAAATTATCAACTATGCACAAGGCATAATGCAAATCCGGTCAATATGGCTTGGCCGGACTTCATCTCCGATCAAGACTTGGCCGGTTTACCAAATCCGGACAACACATCGCCCAAGGCTTGTCCGATTTAACACTTGGTTTAAATCACAAAACCTTGTCCGAATAACAAATTCGGACAACACTATTCACCATCATCCAATTTAACTAAACCGGTCACCATTAGTCGTATTCCTACTTCTCCGTTCAAAATACTAAATATAAACTCAAAGATCATGAAATCGCTAAACACTTGTCCGGTTTAAGACTAAATCGCTTAACACTTGATTGATTTAGGTCTAATCCGGACAATACTCACCAAGCGGTTTATTTATAAATCTCTTATACCTTAACCGGTTTAGGCTTAAATCGCCCAACCCTTGTCCGGTTTATAGCTAAACTGCTTAACACTTGTCCGGTTTATGGCTAATCCGGACAACACTTTAGCGGATAACTTTTATTACTAAAAGTAAAGTTCTATAATCAAATATACATTTATGATGAGTTTAAAAGTAGTAAGAATCACTCACCTTGAAAAGCCTTTTGAAATCAGCCTTCTTGTAATGCAAAAATAAGAAAATCCAGGCAAGTCTTTTCCTTCTAAATCACTCAAATTATGAGAATAGCCAAGAAAATGAAATGAGGGGTCAAACCCTTCTTTTATACCTTTACTTAACAGGCAAGGTCGGCCAATCATAGCCTCCTCCCTACATGCATACCCTCATCTTACACACATACACACCATGCATTATCATCACATGCATGTGTGTGTGTGTGTGTATATATATATATCATGTATACATATGCTCCCACATATACACATAATCTCATACATGCATCTACATTATGCACATAATTTTCACACACTAGCATGATCAAATATAACAAATTTATCATGGTATCACGTAATCACTTATCAAATAATCACACATTAATTACCTTGGGTGATAACCAAGATCTTGTTATCACAATTAGAAACCCATTTGCTTTGGAATTTTTGTATGTAGAAGATTCTTTAGCTCGTGTACCATGCATGAAAGGAGAACTCTACCCTTTATAACAAACCATGCATTTAATGCTAGTCAAAATTTGAGACACTTTTCACCCTCGAATAGGTTTAGTTGACTTGCTCACCTAGAATCAATCAATTTCAGAGTACTTAATGTGACAAACAGATTGTCCAATTATCTTTTGAGCATGGTGTGAACAGTGAAAGTGGATAATGAAAAATATATCTTTATTGACACTTTCAGTGAATGTCAACATAAAAAAAGCACAGTTGTTAAAAGGGTTGGTGAATGAAGACTTGCTCGATAAGTCTTTTAAATTGGCTTATGCTTGAGATCCACTCGTCGGTCTTCAATCGGATTGATATATTGTTGAATCGTGTTGGTGTGCTCCTATCTTCACTTTAATCATGTTCCCAAAATCTCTTAAAATTTGAGCTTACAATTTACTACTAAATACGTACAGCTTCTTAAAGCTTTTATGTTTGAACTCTATAAAGGTAACTGATAGCCAACTATCACCAATTAATAAATACGTTCAAATACATGATAAGTGTTGAGTCTTACAAATATGACTACTCCATAAAACTAATAACCACCCAAACTATAAATATAAAATTAAGAGAGATGGAGAATACAACGAAACAAGAAGCATGATTATGTATTCGAGTACTCAGCTTTAGAATCCAGATGCATCACACGGATACACAACTAGTCCTCTAGAATTCGATTACAATCAATACAAAAACTGAATGATGATTAAACACTTGGAGCATTAGGTAAGATGATTTAATCATTAAACATGATTGAAATACCTAAAAAACGAAATTTCATTTAATTATATGTTCACTCCATCCATCATAAACCCTAACAAATACATGCTTAGCCATGATGTATTAGAAATAAATGCCAATAATATAAAAAGATTATTCATTCTAATATGTAAAGAATATAACTTAAATACCCTTCTTCGATTCTCAATACAATCTTCCTCCTAAGATGACCTTGTTAATCAAATTAAACACGTAACAGGATTTAATCGCATGATCTCAATTGAAAACGTAAAACTTAAAACTTACTTGGAAAGCCAATCTTGATAGGATTGTTCAATGACGAAGAAGAAACCATTGTTGTGATACGAATTCGAATTCTTGTTCTCGTTATTATGCCTTCTTCTTGATGGATAGATTAAGAGGACAAGATTATGGTGTTTTTGGGAGAGAGAATTTTTTGATCTCTCCTTGAATGTCCCCTGCACGTATGAAAGCATTAAAGAGAAACAAATTTTGACCATCTTATTTATATGGCAGTTACTTCCATCAAGTAACTAATTATGTCATGAT
>NW_020200826.1:30688-36333 GCF_001531365.2 Cynara cardunculus var. scolymus
ATAAATGGTCCTAAGGCCACATAAAATAGGAAATATTCTAACATTCTCCCACTTGGACTAGTGACCATTTATGATTAGATTCATCATAAGTTTGGTTGAATCAATACTCATGATACTTTGTACTTATACCATAGCAGAAAGATACATTCATACATGTCAACATCGACATGAGAACCCCATCAATCATACTAAGACATATATACAGAGCATCAAGAATATATCAAGTCAAAATCACAAAGACATAATGTGGTAAATAACATAGTTGTCTATGAATTAACTTAAATGCGCACAATTCATAATTATAGACAAACTTCAATAATATATGAGGAAATTATAATCAAGTACTTGTCTTATGTACATAAAACTTACTAAATCAATATGCTAGAAATAAGATCTCGTCCTAAACCCATTTTGACGACATGTTCTTGAAATATTTTGGGTGGAAGACCTTTCGTCATCGGATCCGCTAGCATGTCATAAGTGCTTATATATTCAATACAAAGGTTGTTTTCCTCTACTCGTTCTCGTACAAATAAGTACTTTGTATCGAGATATAATCCAGCCCTACTTGAACTATTACTATTCGAAAAACTTACGGCTGCAGAATTGTCACAATATATATTCAATGGCCTCGATATGGAGTTTACGATTTTGAGTCCTCCTATAAGGTTTCTTAATAACATTCCATGGCATGTCGCATTATAAACAACAACATACTAGATCACCATAGTTGAAGTTGTCGTCAATTGCTGCTTATGACTCCTCCATGAAATAGGCCCATCTGACAGCATGAAAGTATATCCCGAAGTCGACTTTTTATCATCTTTGCATTTTGCAAAGTCAAAGTCGGAAAATCCAACGACTTCTAGATCATTCGTTCTTTTAGAAGTTAGTTTGTAATCTTTAGTCCCTTGAAGATATCGCAACACCTTCTTAGCGGCTTTCCAATGATCTAAGCCTGGATTAGATTGATACCTGCCTAGCATACCAACTATATAAGCGATGTCGGGACGTGTACAAACTTGAGCATACATCAAGCTTCCGACTACAGAAGCATAAGGTATTAACCTCATTAGTTCCTTTTCTACCTCTGTTTTTGGACATTGAAAAAAGCTGAAAACATATCCCTTAACTGCAGGAGCAACTGAGGGAGAGCAATGTTGCATATTGTATCGATCAAGTACACGCTCAATGTACCCTTTTTGGGACAATCCCAATGTCCCCCATGGTACGGTCTTGGTGGATCTCTATTCCAATGACATAAGATGCTTCTCCAAGATCTTTCATGTCAAATTGACGTGAAAGAAAGCGTTTTGATTCATGCAACAAATCAATATTATTACTTACCAATAGAATGTCATCGACATAAAGGACAAGTATAGCAAAGTTCCTCCCACTCATCTTGAGGTATATACATTGATCCACTTGATTCTTAATGAAGCCATTTTTCTTCATGACTTCATCAAATTTTAAGTACCATTGACGGGATGCCTGTTTAAGCCCATAGATTGACTTTTTCAGTTTACAAACAAGATGGTATTGACCCTTAATCTTAAACCCTTCAGGTTGGGCCATATAAACATCTTCATGTAAATCTCCATTAAAAAAGCGATCTTAACGTCCATTTGATGTAACTCTAAGTCAAAATGAGCTACGAGGGCCATCACGATCCGTAAGGAATCTTTTCTTGAAATAGGAGAAAATGTTTCCTGATAATCTATACCTTCCTTTTGAGTATATCCTTTAGCAACCAATCGGGCTTTATAACTTTCAATGTTTCCTTTTGGGTCAAGTTTAGTCTTGAAGACCCACTTGCATCCTATGGGTTTCGCACCCTTTGGTAATTCAGCAAATTCCCATACATCGTTCTTACTCATAGAATCAAGTTCATCAATCATAGCTTCATTCCAATGAGAAGATTGTTTGCTATTTATTGCGTCATTATAGGATATAGGATCGTTACATTTTCCTAAGTCAAGATCGACCTCATTTAAGTAGGTAACATAATCGTCAAAATCAGTGCGTCGCCTAGTTCTTTGTGATCTCCTTAAAGGTTGGGGAGTTTCTTGAGGCTCAATATTAATTTCTTGAGTATTCTCAATGTGTGGAATTTCAACATTTGTCTCTACGTTTGTTTCACTTTCATTATGAGACATAGGTTGAACATTGGAGTCTTCAAGTGGTGTATTTATCGAAACAGGCACATGTATTATTGGTGTTTCTTCATGAACCTCTTGAAGATCTATACCACAATTTTCAATACTATCATCATTTTCACAATTCTCAAGAAATACGGCATGTTGTGTTTCTACTATCCGAGTAGTATGTGAAGGACAATAGAATCTGTATCCCTTTGATCGTTCGGGATAACCAATGAAGAAGCAACTTATGATCTTCATATCAAGTTTTCTAAATAGAGGATTGTACACTTTAGCTTCTGCCGAACAACCCCACACCCTTAGATACCTTAAGCTTGGTTTCCTCCTTGCGCATATTTCAAAAGGAGTTTTAGGAACAGCTTTAGAAGAAACTCTATTTAGGATGAGAACCGCCGCCTTTAATGCCTCAGTCCATAAAAATTGAGGTAGGTTAGTGTTTGCCAACATACTTCGTACCATGTCCATAGGTGTTCTATTTCTCCTCTCAGCCACTCTGTTTTGCGGAGGTGTGCCTAGCATGGTATATTGGTTCACTATCCTGTGATCTTTACAAAAGTCAATGAAAGACCCTGGAACTTGACCCACATCTGTATGTCTACCATAAAACTCACCCCCTCTATCCAATCTTACTACCTTAATTTTGCGGTCAAGTTGATTCTCAACTTCGGCCTTAAATGTTTTAAACATTTCAAGTGCTTCAGATTTCTCTTTAATTAGGTACAAGTACATATAGCATGAATGGTCTTCAATAAAGGTAATAAATGATTTATTTCCACTTATGTCCATGGGAAAAGGTCCACAAATGTCGGTGTGGATTATTTTCAATAACCGAGAACTCCTTGTGAAACCTTTCTTATTCCCTTTTATCATTTTTCCTTTAATGCATTTTAACACGTTTATCAAAATATGAAAAATTGAGATTCGGTAACACTTGATCTTTCACAAGTCTTAACTATCTATCTCGTGATATATAACCTAACCGTTTGTGCCATAACATGGATGAATTTTCAATATCTCGCTTTCTCTTATTCAAGTTATCATTCACATTGAATGATAATAAAGATTTTGAGAATTGATCGTCTAAACATAATCTAAAGAGGTTTCCCTCTAAACAACCATAACTAACAATATCAGAATTTAAATAAATAGTAACTTTACCTTCATTAAAAGTAAATGCATATCCATAATCATTTAACTTAGGTAATGATACTAGATTCCGAGTAATGCTCGGTACATACAGAGTGTCATACAGATTTAAACAGAAACCTCTTTCTAGTAATAAAGGTAAGGTTCCTACAGCTTCCACGTTTAAATCAGCTCCATTCCCGACTTTAATCATTCTTTGGTTTCTTTCCAATTTCCGGATTGTACGGAATCCCTTTCTTTGTTAACCATTCTTTGAATTTAGGGAAATCCCGTTGGAAGTGCCCTTTCTTGTGGCAAAACTTGCAACGAGGAGTACCTTAAATTTACTCACACCTGAGCTTGTACTTGTACCTATTTTTCGGACTTTAGAACTTTCCCCTTCTAGGAGTTTACCCTTCCTCTTAGATGGAGTTACAATGGTGACATGAGCAACATTGGGTTTTTCAATTTTAAGGCACTCTTCTTCTTGTACACATATGGCAATTAGTTCGCTCATCTTCCACTTCTCCTTTTATGTATTATAGTTGATCTTAAAAGGACCAAACTGTGTAGGAAGAGAAGTCATTATGAAGTGAACCAGAAATACTAATCTCCATTTCCATGCCTTTGAGCTTATTTGCCATATCACTCATCATCATGATATGCTCACGTACACCACTAATGCCATCATATTTAGAAGTTAACATCTTGAGAATTAGTGTACTTGCATGAGCCTTAGAGGTACCCTTAAACTGTTCTTCCATAGAGTCTAAGTAGGTTTTTGCGTTGTTCGAGTCAGGAATGGCTCCACGAATAGCTATAGAGATGGAATTCTTGATTATCATGAGGGACATGCGATTTGTCGCTCCCATCGTTCATGCAGACGCTTTTGCTCCGCCGTACTCTTATCATGAAGTGTGGCGGGAGGATCAGTGCGTAATGCATGACCAAGATCCATCACTCCTAAAGTTAATTTCACAGAGTCCCTCCATGTGGCAAAGTTTGTACCAGTCAATGGTTCAATGCCGTAACTAGGTGTTAAAGTGGATGCTAAAATAATAGGGATATTAGATGTATGCGTAGATGAAGCTAAATGATCTAACAGGATATAAACATATCAATGAAGCATATCAGTGTAAACATATAACCTATTATAAACACCAAAATAATAGGTTTTTATAAGATATTGTGTCCGGTTATCAACCTCACGTTGGTTCGGTTGACAACCAAACTTGAGATACCCATAACTAAACTAAGCATGCACAATTATCACATATCACCTTTGGGAAGAGATGTAATAAAAGAATATTATGCTAATAATTCATCAATTAAATTATCAATCAAGTCGCCTTTGGGTTCATTGAGTGACAATTTAAACGATTTATAATCCGACATTATTAGACATTACCTTCAGCAATCTTCCATTGGGCCGATTACTCAAGTCAATAATGAATATTTTGGACAAGAGGTTTTCATAAAATCTTGAAGATAAATATTCATATGAGACAATGCAAGTACGTACATCATAAAATTGGTACAACATCTTATAAATTAAAACCAAGTGAGGTTTTAATAAAAGTGAATCTGTGATTGTGATTGGTACATCTATGTCACTTTTCTTTAAAGAATGAAAACAGTGACCAAATTTGTCATATGATTTGAATTCCAATAAAACCCCGATTACGAAAAAGGAATTGGATAAATGAAATATGTTACATCACAATAAAGAAAAAAAAGAGGGGAAATCACTTTCTCATGTAAAGATGAAAGTGGCGACAACACTGGGTTTGCCCCCTTTTTTAATTTTTGTCTTGGAAAACCAAGAAATACAAAAGCATTTGTATATCATTATTAATAGAAAAAGAGGATTCATTTTTCTCATGTAAAAGATGAAAGCAGCTATCGAGAACAGAAGCATATGTATGTACGCATATCATGAAATAAAAAAAAAATTAGGGTTCATGATTATCAGGGCATATTACATAAATTAAAACCATGCTCTGATACCACATGTTAATCAAATTAAACACATAACAGAATTTAATCGCATGATCTCAATTGAAAACGTAAAACTTAAAACTTGCTTGGAAAGCCAATCTTGATAGGATTGTTCAATGACGAGGAAGAAACCATTGTTGCGATACGACTTCGAATTCTTGTTCTTGTTATATGCCTTCTTCTTGATGGATAGATTAAGAGGACAAGATTATGGTGTTTTTGGGAGAGAGAATTTTGATCTCTCCTTGAATGTCCCCTGGCACGTATCAAAGCATTAAAGAGAAACAAATTTTGACCATCTTATTTATATGGCAGTTACTTCCATCAAGTAACTAATTATGTCATGATGGTATAATTAAGGGT
>NW_020200826.1:36494-39137 GCF_001531365.2 Cynara cardunculus var. scolymus
CCCCAATTTTTTTTTTTTTTTTTTTTTGGCTATTTTGGTCACTTCATTCGTCTACAAAGTTAGATCCCTTTTCATGTGTTTGTTATATTAGACTAAATGTACTTAAGTGTAATTAGTATAATGTAGAGGGCAATCCTATGTAATTAGTATCTCTATACATAGAGACCGATTGTAATTAGGTTAACCCTTTTGATTTATATTGGTATCAGAGCCAAGTTACTAAAACCCTACCTGACCTCTTGGTCACGCCACTACAAGGTTGATCGTCTGCTACTGACGCCGCCGCTGGAACCCTAATTTTCAGATTCAGTATTTTTTTCTTGTACGATACATTACTACATCATGGCTCTAATAGCATCTTTCACAACAACGGAAAAACAATCTCACAATTCACACAAGTTTTCTTTTATCCTAACTTCTACAAACTATCGTTAATGGAAAACAATGATTCAACATTTTCTTGTCACAAATAACCTATTCAGATATATAGACGGATCAATACCATGTCCATCCAAACATCTACCATCAACCACAACCACCTCCAATCCAAAGGCTACCATCGATTCACAAGATAACGCTAATTAGCCAATTTGGATTTCTAATTATGCTCAATTCGCATGCTGATTATCTCCACTATCTTTAAAGCCTATTTTCGACATGTCCAGGGTGAAAATTCTTGTGATATATGGCTTGCCTTAAAATGAGCCTATGTCCCTCACCCATCATTTTAGGGAATATACACTGAAAACTCAAGTTCTCAAGATTCGGATGAAAGGTGATGAAATTCCAAAGGCTTAGCTAAATCGTGCACAAGAGTATGCAGATGCTCTAGATGCTGTTGGTGAACTTGTCAAAGATAAAGATCTCGTTATGCTTGTATTTTCTGGTCTCCATGAAGAATGCAACGGTCTTTAATCTACCATCACCGCACGTCAATTCCTGACCGCCTTCAATGAACTTCATGCCCTTCTCAGTGACCATGACTACATGCTTGGGAAAACTCGTGCCTCTACTCCATCTGTTTCTTAGGTTTTTGCAGCTACAACCGGCAATTCTGGTTTTTCATAGCCTTCTGATTTGTCACAGTCTTCTGTTTATCATCATCAACAACTTGCTGCTCAGATCAGTGTCATTGCATCTACCCTTGGTTATCAGTTGATTCCTACTGCAACTTCAGGTCCTCAAGCTTTCTATGGTTCTCTTCAGCCCCACAACAACAACCATGGTAATCGTCTCCATGGAACTTCTCGTGGTAACAACCGTAGATGTGGTGATGGTCGCCAATTTAGTTGGGCATCCAATCAAAATACAATATACGGAACTTGTAACCGTTGTGGTATTAGGCACCTCATATCACAGTATCCTGATCCCTATTATTTGTCCTAGGCAGATTTTTTTAACTTTGCCAACAATCATGCCTCCCCATCTGTTGAATCAACTTCATGGTTTCCTGACACAAGAGCGAACAGTCTTGTTACGTCTAATTTATCAAGCATGGATAACTCTAAAGCTTGCCATGGTAGTGACGCTATCCATGTTGGTAATGCTAAAGGACTCCTTATACTTCATATTGGCTCCTCAACCATTTACTTACCATACAAACCCTTTTGTCTATCTAATATTTTTCACGTACCAGAGATCGCCAAAAATCTTCTTTCTGTGCAGAAATTTTGTTTAGATAACAACGTTTTCTTTGAATTGCACTCAACTTTTTTTTGTCATGAAGGACAAGTCTACACGCACTACCCTGCTTACGAGACCCAGTGAGAATGGTCTATACTTTGTTCATCTACCCCAGCTTAAGTCTATTAATAAAACGTCTTTTGCTCCTGATCGTGCTTCCTCTACCATTTGGCATAAGTGGCTCGGTCATCCACATCAGCGTCTTTTTTATTTTATGCTTTCTATATTTTCTATTTCTGCCACAAATAAGACATTACCTTTTTGTACGTTCTTTCAAATGGCAAATCATCAAAACATTCATTACATGTTTCTTCCTTTCGAAGTAATAAAAATTTAGATTTGGTTTACTATGATGCTTGGGGTCCTGCACCTGTTCTATCTTTTGAAGGTCATCGTTACTTTATGCTATGTGATCATCATTCTCGTTATATATAGATCTATCCATTGGCTCAAAAATTAGATGTCTACAACACTTTCAAAGGTTTTCTTACCATGGTCGAGAGACAATTTACTACAAAGGTAAAAAAAACATTCAAACTGACTGGGTGGTGAATTTTGAACTCTCTCCCTTCTTCTCATCCCTTGGCACTATTCATTGCCGTTCATGTCATACCACTAGAGATGGCCAAAATCCGGTCTCGGGCCGGTCCTTAATCGGTCCCTACCAGTCCACAACAAGACAAAAACCGGCTTCAACCGGTCTCGGTCCCGGTGAAAAAGGTTATAACCGGTCAAGCTTACTGGTAACCGGTTAAGGAATCCGGTCCTGGTTCCGGTTCCATAACCAGTCAAGGCCGGTCCTATTCAAAAAAAAGAAAATCAAATTTTTGGTTATTAGTAAATTTTTTAATATGTTTTATTATAAATACGTTTAAAAATACGTTTTGTTATATATATACCTTTAATTTTATAAATACATTTTGTCATATATATAAATATATATATATATATATACGTTTT
>NW_020200826.1:39472-53953 GCF_001531365.2 Cynara cardunculus var. scolymus
TCGAGTTCCTCTTCATCGTCATATTGGGATTGGGAGTAATTGCTCTCGGTATCGGTAGTTGGTGGCATGCTTAGTCTCATGGAGATTTCATTTTATTCAAGATTTTCTTCCACTGTTTCAATCTCCGTCTCTAACGATGTCGTGTGTTGAATCCTATCAACGTTATCCAAATAATCTTTCAAGCAAATGCAACACTCCACGGACTCTGGGCTTAGTCTTGTCCGACGTATCGAAATGATCTTGCCACTAAGAGAAAAGGCAGACTCCGAAGCTACGGTACTAGCTTGGATTATTAGTACATCACGTGCGATGCACGCCAAAATCGGGAATTGAGGTTGTTTTTGTTTCAAAAAATCTAATTAATAATTTTTTTCAAAATCTTCGACATCATTTGCGGGACATGCGGCCATAAAGTTAGTATGTACATACATATTTAGTTCACCTAAATCGTTATCGTATCGACTTTTTTTTTACTTGATTCATTTAAAACCTCGTTCATTAAATTAGTCATCAACTATTTACGACTTTGTCGATGACCACTAGAAGAAGAACTAGAACCCACAAAACCACGCTAAGAAGGTGTTTGTGGTTGGTTTCCTCCGTAAAAATGTTTGTAATGATCAAATAAATCTTGAAAATTGCGATTAAATAAACGTTTTTGTTCTATTGAAAAAGAATTATCCGTAACGGTATCCAAACCAAAAGCCACACATATTTGTGTAATTAAAACTTCAACACCAACAATATTTAAGTACGGGTTTAACGCCGCAGCACAAAGAAAAGCAAATGAGATGCCCATAAAATATTTTAACAATTTTTTTTCATGCAAGACATCAACCTTTCCCAATCGTGATGGTCTTCGTATTAGGCAATTTTACTTGCCAAAATATAGATTTGGTTTAAAACTAAAGGGCTTGTTGGATAATAAATTCCCGATAAAAGTGTTGTCGCATTTTTAAAATCCTCTAAACTATCGTACAATCCTTCAATTCGGCCCAATCAAGATTTCCAATAGAGTTTTGCGGGTAATGGTTTCTACAAAAAGAAAAAATATAATTTTTTTGTTTTAATAAATTTTTAATCATAAAATATGTCGAGTTCCAACGAACGGGCATATCGTGGCTCGGTCCCAGAGCTCTAAAACCGACGTCTTGGCAATACTTTCTATAGGCCGCATGCATTTTTTTACCTTTTGTGAAAATTCGCCGCAACATAAGTCTAAACTTATCTATTACGGGTTTACAAGTATTTAAACCGTCTTGAATGGCTAAATTTATTATATATGCACAACGTGTATGAAATAATGTACCGTCTAAAATAGGTGTCAAATGACACTTTAATTTTTCCACACAAGAATTGTTATTACTAGCGTTATCAAATGAAATACTAATTATTTTAGCGATTAAATTATAAAATGCAAGAGTTTTTTTAATAATCGAAAATTGACGTGCACCCAAATGTGGTGCACCAAACGGTTCAAACGCGATTACACATTTGAATAAATGTCATGTTGTAGGCTCAACCCAATGTGTCGTTATGCATATATACGAAACCGGCAATCCGTATGGTACGCTCCATACATCACACGTTAAAGAAATATTGTTAGGCAAAGCAGAAAACATTTGTTGCATTTTGGATTGACACATTTTCCACATTTTTATAGCATCACGTCTAAGGGTTTGACGACTTACCGGCTTGTATCGTGGTTGTAGCGTCTTTTGAATCATCTTCGTAACGTGAGGGTTGTCGAAATGTCCGAAAGGCAAACTGACTTGAATGACACATTGTGTTGTCATTTGTCGGTTCAAATCGGCATCGTAGGACCATATTTGACCTTGGGTGTCAAGTATCGGTTGGCTTGAATCGCCCCCGACCTCAACCCCGGGCACGTTTTTTCGATGTGCCTCCGTTTCCTTCCGCCGTAAGGAGAGCTTGACAAATTTTGCATTGTGCCTTTCGTTTTCTGGTCGTGAGAACCACCAAGTTGTAGTGATTCCAAATCTCGGACTTTCGTCCGTGTTTGGCGAGAACTTGGGCAACTTGTTCGTTTGATGGTTGTTCACCGGCCATTTTGTAAGTAAAAGAGAGAAATAAACGAGAATTGTGAAGTGGAAACGAGAAATTAATACGTAACGAATTCACAAAAATGGAGCAAAAAAACTGAGAATTGAAAGTGTTTTTTGCGTTCTTGAAGATGAGATAAGTTGGTATGTTAACTAGGTAACTCCCATGCATATTTATACTAATATGGTAGCAAAGAAGATGAAAAAAAGGGTCAAAATCATCCATAACGGCTAGTTTGACTATTCCTAACGGCTATATTGACTTTTAACGGCTAGTTTGACCATATTTGACTTTCGTTGACTTTTGTTGACCGGGCCGGGCCGGTCCTATAACCGACATAACCGGTCCCGGTCTTAACCGGTTTTGGTCCTAGAAAACGATAAAAAGCACTAACCGGTTCATAACCTGTGGTCCGTAACTGGTCCCTACCGGTCCCGGTCGGTTTCGGTTCTGGTCCTCTGGCGATTACGGGACGGGAAGGGCCCATTTGGCCATCTCTGCATACCACTGAGCAAAGCGGCTTCGTGGAACGATGCAATCAACACGTCGTGGAACTGGTCTCACTTTGCCTGCTCAATCTAGTGTTTCTCGACGTTTCTGGCATTACGTCTTTGATACAGTTGTATACCTAATAAATTGCATGGCTTCGCGAACCTCAACAAACAAATCACTGTTCCAACATCTCTTGAAATTATCTCCCAATTAATCCTTTCTTTGGGTCTTCGTTTGTCAATGCTTTCCTCACCTTCGACCGTACAACCATTACAAAATTGACTTTCGATCGACCCCTTGTGTCTTTCTTGGCTATAGTCTTCTCCATCATGGCTATCGTTGCCTTGACCTGTCGACTGAGCATTTATACATCGTTCGTCATGTTCGCTTCAATGAAGACCACTTCCCCTTTGCTATTCTTACTGTCCCCACTTCCTCACCTATATCATCATGTCCCTAAACCTCCAAAATCTCACCTCATGTGGTAACCAACAACATTCCACCTGTCGTTTCATCTCCAGTAATACTGATCCGCCCAGTTCACCATATATTTTCTCGTCCATCTCTTGAGCTTCTCCTGAACCCACTTCCCCTTTACACTATGATCCAGATATTAGTGATTCATCTCCATTATCATCCACTTTCTCCTTTCCATCACCACCACCGCCTCCGCCTCTGCCTCTGCCTCTGCCTCCTTCTCCTAGACAATGTCTCCTAACCTTCGGCCCAACCCCAAACAACAGGTTACCTTCAATCCCTTAGCTAACCTTACCACCACCTCCACTACACCTATTGAATCGATGTTGTTTATCATTGCCAACAAATTTCCTGAGTGGTGTCAAGCTATGGCCGAGGAGTACTCCGTTCTTGTTAAAAACGGCACGTGGTCTCTAGTTCCTCGTGCTCATGATACTAATGTTGTTGATTGTAAGTGAGTTTACATGATAAAACGAGACAAGACAGGTGTCATCACTCGTTACAAAGCGAGACTCATCATAAAAGGTTTTCGGCAACAACATGGCATTGATTTTCACAAAACCTTCAGTCCTGTTGTCAAGAACACTACCATCAGAGTTATTTTATCCCTTGTGGTTTCTCAGAAATGGTCACTTAGGCAACTTGATGTTCAAAATGCTTTTCTTCATGGCCACCTTACTAAAACAATATATATGAAGCAGTCTCCAGACTTTATTGACCCACAACGATCAGATCATGTTTGTCTACTCCACAAGTCCATTTACGGCCTCAAGTAGGCCCCACAGGCTTGGTTTCATTGCTTTTCCAAGGCTCTACATACCCTTGGATTAGTAGGCTCCAAGATTGATCCTTTACTTTTTATTTCCAATCATGTTGGCACTCTTTTATACATCTTGGTGTATGTTGATGACATCATCATCACAGGAAACAATATTGTTACTATCGATGCCATCGTTCAACAATTGGGCTCAACATTTATGATAAAGGATCTAGGCCCTCTAAACTACTTCTTGGGTGAACATCATCCTTTCTCAAAATAGGTATATTTTGGAGCTCTTACAATGAGCAGACCTCTTAGAATCTAAGCCCATGCCTTCCCCCATGACCTCGTCCTTTTCGCCATCTTTAACTGAAAGTCCTGTTTTTTCTGACCTAGTTAAATACAGACAGGTCGTTGGTGCTCTTCAATATGTTACTCTTTCTCGTCCAGTTATCGCTTTTGTAGTTAATAAAGTGTGTCAGTTCATGCATGTCCCTACTGAATCACATTGGTCTACGGTCAAATGGATTCTACAATATCTTCGGGGCACTATTGACTCTGACTTGCTCATTCTTCAAACTTTTACTTTATCTCTCCAAGCCTTCTCTGATGTTGATCAGTCTCTCTAATCCTTCTTTGATGCTGATTAGGCTGGGTGTCTAGATGATCGTCGGTCCAGGGGGGATTTGCCATCTATTTGGGTTCCAACGTTGTATTTTGGACCACTCGCAAACATCGAACTGTTTCTCGATCCTCAATTAAGTTGAAATCCAAAGCCCTAACTGATAATGTAGCTGAACTTACTTGGCTTCAAGCTCTCCTTCATGAACTTGGTGGTTCGTGCCCTATCATCTCCTATCTTGTGGTGTGACAATCTAGGTGCAACCTATCTATCAGCCAACCTGGTCTTTCATGCACGAACAAAGCATGTGGAAGTTGATTTTCATTTTGTCGGAGAAAAGGTTGCCCAAAGAGACCTTTGTGTACAATTCATTTCCACGAAAGAGCAAATTGCTGATATTTTCACAAAGCCGTTGCTGACTCCTAGATTTCTATTATTATGATCCAAGCTACAGGTTGTTACCCGTTAACTTGTGGGAGCGTATTAGACCGGATGTACTTAAGTGTAATTAGTATAATGTGGAGGGCACTCCTATGTAATTAGTATCTCTATATATGTGTAATTGGTATAATGCATAAGGCACAAAACCATTTTGGTTTATCTTGTTACATATTTAGAACATGAACATGGAGTATATGTGACTTTGTAGGCAACATTTAAGTCGCCTCCAAGATCGCTCTATTTCTTGGCTCTTGGATACATGACTTTGAAACATGTATATGATCATGGGTATAACTTTGCTCTTGGAAATCATCTTCAACTTTTTGATGTGGTTTATGCTGAAATTATTGTTCTGGTGTCACTTTTACTAGGTTCACTTCTCACTTAAAAGTTTGATCATACTTATTCTTGATATCTATATATGGAGCTTACTTTAACATTCACATCATTAAACTCAAATGCAATTTAACCTACCGATTTACTAGAAACTGGCAAAAAGCTTGTAGAATTGGAAGGAATAATCAATAGACAACAAAGTAATCAATATCCCTAATTCTTAGGTTCATACTTGGTAAAATAAATGCAAATAGAGTTAGTCACAAACAAATATCAATATCATTGACAGGTAAAATGTTATAGAACATTCTGTTGGTCCCTTGAGGGTCTACAAGAATAGTAAAACAGTTTGTAGAAGGGGGGATGAATACAAACACAATATTTTCAAGTTTAAAATATATACTGATAAAGAAGATCAACACAGATTTTACAAGATTGTTTGCAGAAAGATAAGGTAATAAAAACCTATCTAAACAATCTTTGATTACACAGGAGTTCTTAGCAAACTAGAAAAGAAATGCTGTAAAAAGAAGATCATTTACTTAAGCTAGAAAATGCTTGAAGTAAGAATTAGGTTTAGAGAGTGAGTTACGCGCACTCTGCATGGAGAAGAAACACTTATATTTATACCCAGTGCATTAAATATTCATTTAATGCAATATGGTATGGTTAGAGTGCGTGTCAAGCCTTAAGAGGAAGGCTTGTCCTTTGCTACAGTGAATAGTACAAAAAGCACTATTCATGAGCAGACATCCTTACCTAAAGTTGGTGGACAATAGAGTCGACTAGCCGGCTCCGTACCATACCAACTTTCATAAGGGTATGGGTTTGTCCTTTGTATGCATAAGGACAAGACAGTAACAGTCGTGCTAAGCAAGCTTCCTTTGATCGTTGAATGTTGGAATGACCAGAAGGTCTCTTCAGCATTCGTTGAGGCTTGAGCAGTCTTCACACATTTGTAGATAGGCTTGTAATCACTGAGTACCGCTTCAGATCACGTACTCGCCAGTCTCTAATCTTCAGTTTCAGTCTTCGACATTTTCTGAAGGTTCTTTGGTGTGAGTGTTGTCTTCTTGAAGTATCGTTGTCTCTGATTTATTTACAATACAAGTTCTTCAGTGATCACTGAACAGACTCAGTGATGAACGCTGGAACTGAAAAGACAGAAACATAAATACAATGTATAAGTGAAAAAGGATTATCATCAAATAACTGAGAGAGAGAATCAACAATCTCCCCCTATTTGATGATAACAAGGCAACATAAAGAAAGTTGTCTTATCAAATAATAGTAATGAAAAGTTACATACAAAGTACATGTCTCTTTTTATTATTTTAGGATCTTTTTCAGTTAGTCAGTCTCAGCTTGAGATTTTTTCTTAAGTTATATCTAAGAAAATTACAAGTACGGAAATTGAAACTGAAAGCTTATTCACTGACTTATAGATTGTCGGTGAATGTGAAAAGTAACATTAGAGCTCATAGACTTGTGTCCCTATTACTTTTTTCAGGGAACTTTTTCAGTGAAGTACATGGAATACTCATTTTATTAACATTGGAAATATTACAAGTATTACAGTACATGTCTAGTGCTTACAAATTATAAGTACAATCATTGAAAGTAGACATAGTACAATAAGTTACAAGGAAAAGTGGATTGTTGTTACAAAGAGAAGCTATTCTAGAACACTTAGATCTATGTAACTAGGTACATCTTCACCAAGGTTTCTTCGACATAGGAATTCCCTTCGTATCTTCATATCCACGACTTTGCCAGGCATGCTATCATCTATCCAGAGCAAGAGGTAAACCAGATGACCCATTGGACATAGATGTAGCTCTGACATTCTCTGAAATCTGACTTCACCTTCATAGTCAAGGAATATAACTCCTAACTCAGGTTTAAAATGCACAGAGTTGGGTGTATAGGGACCCTTATCTGGCAAGTCAAGATTCAGCATAGAAATGTCTATACTCTGGTGACCCTTCACGACTTCATCTAAGGAGAACCTTGTTTTATGTTCGTTCCTTAGGAATGGTCCATCATTAGGATCAGAGAGCTTGAGTTTCTTCTTCCCACCTTTCTTCAGAGATGGCCTGTCAGGGACCTTGACATACCTGGACATCCTTTTGATGAGCTTGTTGATGGTGTCCTCGATAAGTGTCTTGTATCTCGACTTGGATCACTGAATGACTTGTTTGATCTCCATCCATTCGTTGTATCCATAACGGCCTAGGTAGGAAGGGTATCCGGTAACGGCATCAAGATTGTCCTTGGTGATGAGCATTGAGACCAGTGTTCCATCATCCTTAGAACGTCCGCTAATGCTAACGCTGATAACCGGGCAGGGACTGATTCTCTTTTTCAGCTTTGCTTCGCTCCATCGCTTGTCCTTTTCCACCAGCTTCAGGTTCTTCTCATGCTCAAAGAAGTTTAGCCTGGGCTTGGACAGCGTTCACCGTTTTCTTTGACTTTTTTTGGAGGACCTTCTCAGCTAGTGACTTAGCCAGCTTCAAGCTGTCTTCAGTCTGCTTCTTTTGAAGCTCTAGCTCTTCATCAGCCCTTAATGCCTCGAGTCTTTCAGCTTTAGAAAGGAAGTCAAACTCACCACCACTAGAGGTACGAAGAGGAATTTTTACTCTAATATGGTCGAGTGACTCCTTTAGCTAAGACATCTGATGGTCGGTAGGAGCACAGGAGACGGGGTGATCAGGTACCCGCTCCAGTCGACCGTAGGTTGTTGATGGAATATGAAGTTGATATTCTAAAGTAATCATTACCTGAGAGGTAGAGTCTTCAAACAAAGGTTGTTGAGGGATATTAAATAATACCTTCAAGTTTCCTTCTTCAGCGATCGCCTTGCCCTTGGACTTGGGGTCCTGGTTCTCTGATGGAGTAGATTCACCTTGCCTTTGCTCCCCCTGGGATGCAGAATCCCTGAGAGCAACTCCCTTGGTGGCGGTTGATGACTTATGGTACTTGATGGTAAAGTCATCTTCATCATCATCATCGTCGTCGCCATCTAGATCACTTCCAGGGTCTGGAATGGTAGGTTCATCATCATCTTCATCATCATCATCACCAACAGCAGTGATGGAAGGGGCATAATCCCTAAGGATGGCATCGACATCCTCAGCTGGAGCAGCTTTGGTGGTCGTGATTACAGGAGCAACAACCGCTTCAGCTCTAGGAGCCTCAGGTTCAGCTGCAACTGAAGCTGATACTAGACCAACAACCTGAGAAGGAGCAGGAGCAGCATCGGATGATTCACCAGCGTTGGACCTCATCTCCCCCTCTCTGGCAAATACTTGAGAGAATTGGCCAGAGAGTTTGTCCAAGCGCTGACGCTGGAGAACCATTATCTTTTCTAGCCTTTGCAAAGCACTGGCTAGAGTTGTCGTTACCTCACGCGTCTCATCGAGCTGGGCGCGATCACTGGCAGAGAAAGAAGGTGGGATCACTGAAGCTGGTTGACGAACAACATCCAGGATCTGTTAAAGAAGATCAGTCTGCTGATTAGCGATAGTTGAGCATCGTCAGCCCTATTGTGAAGAACAGCACTGGCATCGGTGTTGGTTTGAACAGCTCCTTGGAGAGTCTGGGGATGACTCTGAACTTCTTGAACGTCCGCTTGAATGGCAAGGAAGCTTGCATCAAGATCACCCTGGCGGGGCATCTTCTGGTGGACTTCGTTGATCCTGCAGAGAACGGTATCAACAGCTGAAAAGAGAAGTTTGATGTCTGATGACATATCATAGTCATCATCGATCTCTTCATCTCCTCCATCATCTTTCTCTCCCCCGTCCTCTTCATCTCCCTGAGCATCAAGCTGATACATCGAAGAAAGACCTACAAAAGAGGAAGTGTGAGCTAAAGGCTCAAGGTTAGTAGAAAAGAATGGGTAGGAAGATGGAATACCTGAGGGGCCATCAGTGACATCAAAAGGATTGTCATTGGTGTGAGCAAAGATGTCGTCGAGAGGATGGACATCTGTATGCTGAGGAGCATCGAAAGAAGCAACCTTATGTCCAGTGGTGCGCGTCTCAATATCAGGAAGGACGGTCGTTGATACATCATCGACATGTGTAAAAGACCAAAGAAGGAGGATAAGAGAAAATGGTTGAGAAGAGACGTGGGTCTTCAGCGGTGGCGGCGCTGATATTCACACCTTTAGTGATTTGGGTCATTGAAAGAAACCTTGTGTAAGGCACCACCTTTTCTCGCTAGCGCTTGTTCAACTTGAGCACCAGGTCATCGAAAATGTCCGCAGCATAATTTATATTGCGACGTTGAATTGCAGATACACCTATGGTTAAGGCGATCCTAGAGGCCTGGTCCTGACCTCCAGTTTTTCCACCCATGCACTGGATGAAATGAGAAAACAAGTATTGCCAGACGACTGACATCTTGTTTTTCTCAATCTTCGTCAAGGACTTTAGAGGGGCGTTGGAGTCCTTCTTCATTGACCACTGATAGCCAATGGCGTTGAGAAACTCAATGATCTCGACGGTTGATGGTTCGCTGTCGTAGGGGCCCTTGGGAAGACGGAGAGCCGACCTGAGAGTGGATACACCAAAGTTCACTTCCATGCGATTGAAAGTGAAGTTGATCTGCTCCGCTTAGCGTCCGGGCCTGACTTCGACTTCAACAACTTTAGCAGTGAACCAGAACTGCTAAAGGAGTTCTTTCACCATGATGGGCTCATTTTTGAGTGCGTAACCCAATGACGACTGCTTAAGGAAGTCAGCAGCATCTTGGTAATACGTCTTTGAAGATGGTATATCCAACAAGGCAATGTAACCTGTTGTCCTTGATGGAGAAGTTGACGTTCTTGGTTGCCATCTGTTTGTATCAATAAGAAGTAGAGCAAATAGGTTGTTAGAAATAAACCAAGAGTTTTTGGGGTAAGAGTATAGAGAAAGTTTTTGAAACAAGTAAAAACTTCTTTTGAAAAATCCTTAAAAAGAGTTGGGGTTTTTCAAGTAGAATGTGTTTAAAGAAACCGGATTATAATCAAGAAATAGATGATTAAATAACATTTATTGTTTAATGTATTAAGAGAACAAGATTCTTAAAACAAATTAAACGTTTTTTATAACAGAAAATGAGAAGAAGAAGATATCGACCTTAGTTGTAAGAGAGAAGAGGTCGAAAGAGCTTTGAGGTTTTTAGAGGATTCTTGCAGAGGTTCGATTAAGAATTTTGAAAGCGTAAAGAGAAAAGTGGAGAAGAAGTCTCATATTTATAGTTAGGAGGAGAGAGAAGAAATATGAGAGGGAAAAAGACGACGGTTCGGGAAAGTGGTCATGATGAAAAAGATATCATGTTCTCATCCATGATTGGATGGCATTAAATGAGGTAGCGTAATGACAGAACCTTTTGCGCGTCTCAAAGCGTCATGCATAGTAAATAGAGAATGTCGTCATAAAGACGGTTCATTAACTATTTTCTTTTAAAACAAAAAGTTTTTAAGAAAAAGAAGAGTCATACATCGTTTAACAAAACACTGATAAGACCGTTTAAAACATTTTATCACTGAAAAAGAAAGATTCAGTGAGGGTTTTAAGACATCAGTGCCAGTGATAAGAGAGTCACTAGAACTGGCATTTAAAAAAAATTTAATCACTAACAAGAAAAGCTTCAGTGATCGTTTTGAATTTTAAGAGAAGTATAAAGATATACTTAGAAATGTGGTTAGTGACAAGAGAATCACTAAGACAACCTTTTAAAACATTTGTCACTAAAGATAAAAAGCTTCAGTGAAAGTTTTAATTTTAGAAAAGAGAAGAATAATCATACCTGAGAGAGATTAGATATATTTACTCAAGAGTTCAGTGTTAGAGATAGAGCACTGAATCATTTCACTTACTGAGTGATGCTTTATAGCTAAAGATTAATCTTCAGTGTTCAACATACCCAATTCGTTGATCAAGATGTTAAATCTTGTCTCATCAAGAGACTTGGTGAAAAGGTCAGCGAGTTGGTACTCAGTTGGAACGAAGTGAAGTTCAATATCACCATTCATAACATGATCTCTGATAAAATGATATCGGATCTCTATATGTTTGGTCTTGGAGTGAAGTACAGTGTTGTTTGCAATAGCAATAGCACTAGTGCTATCACAATAAATAGGAACTTTTGAAAACTGAAGATCGTAGTCCAGCAACTGGTTTTTCATCCAAAGTATTTGGGCACACAGCATCTACCAGCGGCTACATATTCAGCTTCAGCTGTTGATGTGGACACTGAATTTTGCTTTTTGCTTGTCCAGCTCACCAACTTTCCACCTACAAGCTGACAACCTCCAGTGGTGTTTTTCCTATCAATTTTGAAACCTGCAAAATCACTATCCGAATAACCAATAAGGTCAAAATCTGAACCTTTAGGGTACCAAAGACCCATGTTAGGAGTTCCCTTGAGATATCTGAATATGCGTTTGACAGCGATCAGATGGGATTCCTTTGGTTCAGCTTGATATCTTGCACATAAGCAAGTGGAGTACATGATATCGGGTCGGCTAGCTGTGAGATACAGTAGGGAGCCGATCATTCCTCTGTAAACGGTAACATTTACAGACTTTCCATTTGGATCCTTGTTGAGAGTGAGTGGAGGAACCATTGGAGTTTTCATAGATGAACTGTTGGATAGATCAAACTTCTTCAGCATATCTCGAACATACTTACTTTGRTTGATAAAGATACCTTTATCTGTTTGTTTGATCTGGAGACCTAAAAAGAATGTTAGTTATCCCATCATGCTCATTTGATATTCTTTCTTTATGCGTTCAACGAAACGAACACATAAAGAGGGATTAGTGGAACCAAAAATAATATCATCGACATAAATTTGGACGAGAATGATGTGACCTTTAACTTTCCTAAGAAATAAGGTCTGGTCAATCTTTCCACGAGAGAATTTCTCATAGATGAGAAAAGATAAAAGGGTATCATACCAGGCACGAGGAGCCTGCTTTAACCCACAAAGAGCTTTATCCAACCTATAGACATGGTTTGGATACTTAGGGTCAAGGAACCTTGGAGGTTGTTCAACATAAACTTCCTCTTGAAGTTTTCCATTTAGGAAAGCGCTCTTTACATCCATCTGAAAGACTTTGAAGTCTCTATGGTCAGCAAAGGCTAGAAAGAGTCGAATTGCTTCGAGTCTAACCACTGGTGCGAAGGTTTTGTCATAGTCGATCCCTTCTTCTTGTTGATAACCCTGAACAATAAGCCGAGCCTTGTTGCGGGTTACCACACCATATTCATCCAAGTCATTGCGATAGACCCATTTGGTGTCTATCACTGATTTGTCAGATGGACGTGGGACAAGGTACCAGACTTTGTCCCTATCAAACTCAATGAACTCTTCTTGCATAGTAAGTACCCAACTAGGGTCAGAGACAGCATCATTGATTTTCTTGGGTTTAACTAAAGAAAGAAAGTTGACAAAAAGACAGATATTACCTAGACCACGACGTGTCGTGATACCTGCATCTGGATCACCAAGAATTTGATGAATTGAATGGCTTTTAGTCCATCGTTGAGCTGGTAGAGGGACTTCATCTGAATAAGCAAGTTCAGGAACATAAGATGAGGCTTCAGCAGCAGTATCTTCAGCAATAGGGACTATTGCCAAAGGAGCCTCAGATTCAGCGACTGAAACGAGTTCAGAAACTGAAGCCATTTCATTCATTGATGGATCAGTGTTTGAAGTAGAAGGAGGGACACAGCTAATGGGCACTGCAGCGATCTCTGAAGAAGATACGGTGGATTGACTAGCTGTAACTGGAATGATGAGTGGATCATCTTCAGCTTCAGGAGATTTAGTGTTGAGATGAGCACTGTAGGAAGCTTCAGGTTGTCCATAGTGAGAGAACATCCAGTTTTCTAATTCATCCTTATCATTTAAGATGGGTTTTGAATTAGCTGATTGAGATTCGTCAAAGGTGACATGAATAGATTCCTCTATTGTCTATCTTCGTATGTTGATTACTCTGAAGGCTTTGGATACTGAAGAATATCCAAGAAAGATTCCTTCATCAACTTTGGGATCGAACT
This sequence comes from Cynara cardunculus var. scolymus, assembly GCF_001531365.2. Classification (NCBI taxonomy): domain Eukaryota; kingdom Viridiplantae; phylum Streptophyta; class Magnoliopsida; order Asterales; family Asteraceae; genus Cynara; species Cynara cardunculus. The sequence goes on from NW_020200826.1 coordinate 52,722, forward strand.
TTCCAAGTTGGTCGCAATGGTTGAGAATGAAAAATCTTCAATTGCTCTTGAAGATCAACGTTAAGCATTTCTGCTTTCGATTTGCCATTAAGGGTATTGTAAAGGTCAACCGTCAGCGTATTCAGTGCAGAAAGACTGGAAGAAGAAGAGGGTTCATTCAGGAAACATAACTGAGTAAAAAAAGAAGATGGCTCAGAGGAAGTAGATGCTTCTGAAGATCCTTCATCTACATCTATGGCCATCAAGCAGATATAGGTTGTATCCTCTTCATCTTTCATCGGATGACTCAGCCCTAGTTATGCTCTTCAGCAACAAGGCCTTTAGCCTTTCGCTGGTTGTTCTTCATCTTCCTGTACTTCTCCTTCAGTTTTGAATATTTCTCATCTTTGGTCCTGAAGGAGGAAGGAGCTTTGGAGGATGGCGTCGCAGTCTTCTTTGATCTGCAAAGTGTCCGGGCTGGTGACAATTGTAGCAACCAGCTGAAGCCTTGTCTATTCTTTCAGACTTTGGCTTTTCCCTGAGGGACAACTGAGGAGATCTGTGGAAATTGCTCTTACTGGCGAACCTCCTAAATGACTTAGTCAAGAGTGCTAGGGACTCATCAAAATATGTTAAATCAAATTCTGGAATATCCTCAGAGATAGAAGAGTCTATCTCCATGATAACAACGAGAGGAATAGAAGACACAAAAGGGGTAGAATAAGTTTCAACTGAAGAAGCTTCAGAGATCAAAGCCAAAGGAGATCTTTTCATTTTCCTAGAATCTTTTACAAGATTCCTCTTCAGTTGACGAGATTGCTCATGGTTAAGAAGAATCTCGTATAAAGTAGAAAGAGAAAGAGTGAACATGTCATTGGACATCTTGAGACACATGGAAAAGGTGTCCCAAGACTCAGCAAGGCATTCTAGAAACTTGGTTAAAGTTTCAGAATTAGAATATTCCCTGCCGACAGCACTAAGATCAATAAGAAGACAGTTAAATTTTTGATGTACTTCAGACAGCGTCTCAAACTTTCCACAGAGAAAGTTTTCATACTGTATTGATCTTTCTGGTCTCTTGAACCTGAGTGGTTCCTTCATATTGGACACAAAGTGTGTCCCACATGGATTTAGAGGTTTTGAGTTTCATCACTAAGTGATAAATCTCATCAGAAAGAGACATAGCTATTATAGACCGAGCACACATGTCTATAGCTATTTTCTTCTTGTCTTCATCACTCCATTGATGTGGG
>NW_020200826.1:54208-56080 GCF_001531365.2 Cynara cardunculus var. scolymus
TGTGTTTGTAATTTGTAAAGCCATTTGTAAGCGGTAAAGTTATCTACGAAAAGAGATAAACAAATACTAAAAACAGCTAAACAGAAAGAGAGAGAAGAAAGCACTGCTCTGATAACTATTGTTGGTCCCTTGAGGGTCTACAAGAATAGTAAATAAGTTTGTAGAAGGGGGGGATAAATACAAACACAATATTTTCAAATTTAAAATATATACTGATAAAGAAGATCAATACAGATTTTACAAGATTGTTTGCGGAAAGATAAGGTAATAAAAATCTATCTAAACAATCTTTGATTACACACGATTTCTTAGCAAACTAGAAAAGAAATGTTGTAAAGAGAAGATCCTTACTTAAGCTAGAAAATGCTTGAAGTAAGAATTAGGTTTAGAGAGTGAGTTGCACGCACTCTGCATGGAGAAGAAACACTTCTATTTATGTGCATTAAATGTTCATTTAATGCAATATGGTAGGGTTAGAATGCGTATCAAGCCTTAAGAGGAAGGCTTGTCCTTTGCTACAATGAATAATACAGAAAGCACTATTCATGAGCAGACATTCTTACCTAAAGTTGGTGGTCAATAGAGTCGACTAGTAGGCTCCGTACGATACCAACTTTCATAAGGGTATGAGTTTGTCCTTTGTGTGCATAAGGACAAGACAACAACAGTCGTGCTAAGCAAGCTTCCTTTGATCACTGAATGCTGGAATGACCTGAAGGTCTCTTCAGCATTCACTGAGGCTTGAGCAGTCTTCACACATTTGTAGACAGACTTGTAATCACTGAGTACCGCTTCAGATCACGTACTCGCCAGTCTCTAATCTTCAGTTTCAGTCTTTGACATTTGCTGAAGGTTCTTTGGTGTGAGTGTTGTCTTCTTGAAGTATCGCTGTCTCTGATTGATTTACAATACAAGTTATTCAGCGATCACTGAACAGACTTATTGATGATCTTTTTATACTATTTTCATAACTATTCACCTTCCATAGATCTAAAGGGAGAATAGGCCATTCGGTAAGGGGATTTTGAAATTGCGAAGGCTTGGTTCAACCAAGTCGCTGAGTATTGCCGTTGATTATTGGAAACGACTATACTACTTGCTCCTGGTAATAATTCTTTTATACAATTTATTATGTAATCTTTATACACAAACTTGTATAAAGTAGCATTCCATTTCTCTTTTTTATTCGATTAGTCCCAAAACTGTTTATTTATGTTGACCTATATGACACTTTTGTATTTTTCTGATGCAACTATTTGAACATGGATAGGATAGTATTTCTAGCTAGATAGTAATAAATGCTGCAATTAAACAAAATCTTACTTGAAAACTTCAATCACGAAAGGGTTAAAACAATGTATACAAAACAAAAACAAGAAAAAACAAAAACAAAGGAAATTTATAAAAATCATATCATATCTTAAGTTTTATATATTCTGGCAAATAATATATGCATTGATAACTGTAATAGTCTGGTTATTATTTCAGTTATAAATATATATATGTATATATATTTATTTATAAATATATATATATATATGTGATATATGTATGTATGGTGTGTGTGTGTGTGTGGAAATATTTAATGAAAGAAAAGAAGGGAGAGGGGACGGCTTTTAGCCGCCTCTCAATCTCCTTATGGGTGTGTATGTATATAAAGAAATTTGAGAAGGAAAAACACACATATCACACTTTCCATATTTAGAAGTTTTTCTCTGAGAATTTGAAGAATTTGCACAAGAAGAAGAAGAAAAAGGTTTCAACGGTTTTGATTCTCCACTTATTAAGGTGAGTGTATTAAGAGCTTTGGATATGAATTGTTTTCATACAGATTCATAAGCATTTGGAACTGGTTATTATGGATTCAATTGC